>NW_024728474.1:220000-255000 GCF_018991925.1 Homarus americanus | reverse complement strand
TAAATAAACTGCAGGGGTGGTCTGAAAAAATTGCAAATGAAATTCAACTTTTCAACAAGTGCAGCATTACTTAATATTGGAAGAACAAATACTTATAATGTATACAGCCTTAACAACATCAAACTGAAAGTCGGCTTGTAGAAAAGACCTGGGGTACTTGTAAGCGGACCTACAGCCTGAAAACCCAGTGCGTTAATGTTCGAAATAAAGCAAACAGAGTATTAGGTTTTATATCTAGAAGTGTAAGTAATAAGAGTGCAGAGGTCTTATTGCAACTATATCTTGCGTTAGTCAGGCCGCACCTCGATTATGCTGTTCAGTTCTGGTGCCCTAATTATAGAATGGATATCAATTCACTGGAGTCAGTGCATCGAAGAATGACGTAAATGATTCCGGGACTTAGAAACCTTCCATATCAAGATAGGTTAAAGAAACTAAACTTGCATTCCCTAGAAAGACGAAGAGTCCGGGTAGATATGATAGAAGTATTTAAGTGGGTGAAAGATATCAATAAAGGGGATCTAGATAAAGTTCTTATAATATCGGAGCAGGATAGGACTCGTAGCAACGGTTTTAAGTTGGATAAGTTTAGATTTAGGAGGGAGATAGGAAGAAACTGGTTCACAAATAGGGTGGTGGACGAGTGGAACAAGCTTAGCAACTTTGTAGTAAGTGCGGGAACTCTGGAAAGTTTTAAAGGAGGCTAGATAGATTCATGGATGATAGAGAGTGGTAGTAACTCTCGACAGGAGCTGCCATGCACAGGCCAACCGGCCCATTGCAGACTCCTTATTTTCTTATTTTCTTATTTTCTTATGTTCTTATGTTCCCACAAACCTGTTGTAAACTCGTAAATTTTCTCTTTGTTTTGGAGTTGTTAAAGGATTCATATTGTCTTTTTCGTTTGGTGATCATATGTTAAGGAATGATATACATCGTTCGTTAGTAAAGGTTCTTAAGAGGAATTGTATAACATATTTTTTTATGGTACTAGAACCAAACCTAACCTAACCTAACCTAACCTAACCTAACCGCACCTCACCTCCTCACCTCACCTCACCTCACCTCACCGACAAACCACCCTTCTAATCTCCGGCAACACAACACAACACAATACAATCAATTCTGTAGAGTGTTTTAAAAATGTTGAGAGTACATATTAATGTACTATTCTCGATTGCTTGAGTCCATTCGGCTTAAGACTCAGTGAGGGTAAAAGGTCGGGTTAAATAATTGTTGTTTGTTTTAGGAAATTTGCGTTTAGTGTGTCGTTGTTTAGTGTGTGTCTTTGTTTAGTATGTGTCTTTGTTTAGTGTGTGTCGTTGTTTAGTGTGTGTCGTTGTTTAGTGTGTGTCTTTGTTTAGTATGTGTCTTTGTTTTAGTGTGTGTCTTTGTTTAGTATGTGTCTTTGTTTATACATCAGGACACATAGTCAGTAGGTGATTTATGTATATATCAGTCTCTTGAAGCTGTATCATTAACTTGTTGTGTAGACTTTGTTTCCTCCTCCCAGATATATTATAAGATACATATTGAGGGGATGTTATGTATCGTCTTGTTGGCACACCACATGTATCGTAGCTGTGGTTATTTACTGCCCTTCCTCCTTTACTCTCGCGACACGTTTGATTTTAACGAGCTATGTTTACCTGAGCTAATGAGTGTTTGTTTTCAATTAAAGCAGCTTACTTCAGTGGTGGGTGACTGTTGCTGCCACCACTCCCGTTATCAGGCGACGACAAACTCGACACACACACACACATTGACTCACCAATGTTTATTCAGTAAGGACGAAAAAAAGTTCGATTTAAAACCTCCACAAAAGGTGATGTTTACATTCCTAAACCATTGGCTGCCTGTTCTCTTAAATATCACCCAGACAATATTGTGAATGAGAGAACCGAGAATATTATTTATTGAACAAATAGTGAAGCTCATATCCTCAGGCGCAAATACTGATAGCGTAAATTTTAAGCTTACGTGTTCTGACTAGTTGGAATTATGAGAGAGAGAGAGAGTGGAGGTGTTCAGGGTAATCTCAGGTGACCTCGACGGGTACAAATACCACCCATGCTAAAGCGTGTAGTCGAATTTCCTCTGATTGGGCTGAGAGAGAGGAGAAAAGCAGTAAATTCTGATTAGTGTGTGAGGTACGAGGCTTCTGGTCTTTGCTTTTAGTAGACAACAGCACAAATTTCAAGCTGACGATGTTGGTAGTGGAAGGTGATGATGACAGGAACAAGTTTGTCAGGCGCATGAATCTTTTACGGTTGGTTTATATGCTTAGAACACCGCGTCTCTCTACCTGACCTAAACTAACGCCAGGTGAAATATTTGTCATCGTCTGTGTTCATTTATATCACTTGTGAGGCCCTTGGAGTGGACGTGTGTTAATAGAGCGATATAGTGAGAGTATTATCCTTACAACTTTCACTTTGTCTCTCCTACACCTTGTAATCTCACCTGCCTCACCTGTCGTGTAATAAGAGGAAAGTGGCCATCTGGTGAAACAAACGAGAACTTATGTGAAGAAACTGTTGCTGCAGAGGATATATAGACCTGCCCACGAACCGTTACCTTGGCCGGGTAAATATTATATCTCTGACGGTTTTAATGTAGTCACCGCTGAAGATTGTCTAATGTCATCGTTTTCTTTAAACAGTTCACGAGTTATTTTAGGAACAGGCAGACAGACAGACAGAACAGTAGACCGTATCCTACCACAAAGGTGAGGACACACTGGGACACACTGGGACACACTAGGGCACACTGGGACACACTGGGACACACTGGGACACACTGGGACACTGGGACACACTGCACACTGACACACTGGGGCACACTGGGACACACTGGACACACTGGGACACACTGGGACACACTGGGACACACTGGGACACACTAGGGCACACTGGGACACACTGGGACACACTGGGACACACTAGTATACACTGGGACACACAGGACAACAACATATTGTATTAATTTCACGTGTGAGGAAGTGCTTTCTGCCAACCTACACGCCTGCAAGTGCTTGTGTTTGTACTTACACGTGTGTAGGTGCACGCGTGTGTGTGTGTGTGTTTGTCTGGCTCTGTTGTCTTTCCCGCCCGAATGAGGTTGCTTTATGGCTGAGTGTTCGTGTACTTACAAACGTTCATGTGTACGTGTGTGATAGCGTGCATGATCGTGTGTTTACCATGTGAGTGTACTGTGTGTGTGTGTGTGTGTGTGTGTGTATGTCAGTCTACCCCTGATGGGAGAACACGTATATGTCATGTGGATTTTCTTGTGACAAAGGGATAACTTGTCTTTATTATTCTTAACCTGGAGAAAATTAGTGCACATAAAAGGTAATTAACTTCATTTCGTTAACACATTTTTCATTACTTAAATATTAACAAATTTTATTTACACAAGGTTTGGTTAAAGTAGGTTAAATTAAGTTAAATTATGGAAGGTTAGATTACTCTGATTAGGTTAGATTAGTTAGCTAGTTTAAGTTATTTAGGTTAGGTAGGTTAGGTTAGGTCAGGTTAGGTTAGGTTTACGTGTATGTGTATATGTGTATCTGTGTATCACCTACGCCTGTATGAGCTTGACGCCCCCCTCACACACACACTAAGCAAAACTTGCTCTCGTGTTTGTCCTGTTTGTCCAGCCTTTCATCGGCGGCTCCACACAGGCGCGGTGTTTGTGTTACCAGCAGCTAACTGTTGGGTAAACTCACACACCCAACTGAGGATCTAAGACTAACATCGGGTGAAAATATGCACCGATAAGCTGCCGTCTCCTCTTCTTCTTCAGGTAAATTGGTGACGTACAAACAAATACTGTGGTGGGTGTGGGGGGGGATGTGATGCAGGGTATAAACGTTTAATCATCCCCTGACGACGTAAAACGGGGTATACACGTTTAATCATCCCCTGACGACGTAAAACGGGGTATACACGTTTAATCATCTCCTGACGACGTAAAACGGGGTATAAACGTTTGATCATTTCCTGACGACGTAAAACGGGGTATAAACGTTTGATCATTTCCTGACGACGTAAAACGGGGTATAAACGTTTAATCATCTCCTGACGACGTAAAACGGGGTATAAACGTTTGATCATTTCCTGACGACGTAAAACGGGGTATAAACGTTTGATCATTTCCTGACGACGTAAAACGGGGTATAAACGTTTATTCATATCCTCCTGACTACATAAAAACGGTATGCAAACGTTCATTCACCTCCTCCTGACGGGTGAACCAAGCTGCTCCACCTGGTTGAAAAAACTCATTAAGTGAACTCAGGTAATCTTTGATGACTGGATTTATTCTGCTATGAAAATTAACCCCGCGTGTTTATTTTAAAATTCTCCTGTGTAGGATTTTTAATATTACCTGACAAGGAAAACGAACTCAATGGTGCGTGTTTAGTTTCCAAAAATCAATTGTATATAATATTTTTATTCTACTGTGAAAAGAAATTTATGAAGCGTATGTCCATTAGGAATGAAAAATACAGTTGAAAAAAACTCAGTGAATGTATTCAATGATAAAAATAACCCGAGTTCTTTTTCAATTAGATACAGAAAATAGGAATAAATATCGCATTTGGCAACAGAAGAGAAGCTTATTTCAGGATACCGTTTACATACTCTCACTAACTTTAAAATTAAATTGAAAATACATGGAATAAATGCTACACTTTTATCTAATGTAGGAAACTTCAATATAAAATTTACGTAATATCTATCATACAAAAATCTCACTTAAATTTGGATGTAAAGACGCCTTATGAAATCGAGAAAAAAAACATATTAATTTAGAGTTAGATATGAATACAAATTATACCAGATTATACATTATCTCAGAAAAATATATACATACATCTAAACAGATCTTCGTGAAAACACATGAATAATTTTATTAAAACATTAACATTGTTCTCACTTGTTGATGAACGAATTCTCCCACAAGTTAAAACAATGTTGCTATTTTATTACAAACATTCACACAAATTCCATGGGGCTGTGGGTCGATATTTTTTTGAGGCACCGTAAAGATAATATTCTGCCTTATACGCACTCTGCCCACTCAGTCTCTGAAGGCCACTTGTTCGTGTTAAAAATACTCCTTGTATGTTATAGTAGTCACGGGTTTAACCACACACACACACGGCTGAAGGTAGTAATCTCTTGAGTATGTTTACATTTGCTGATTTCTGGTGGTGGATGAGGATGGTGGATGAGATCAGTGATGTGATGGGTTATGGTGGGTGAAGAAGGGTGGCGGATGAGGATGGTGGATAAGATGAGTGGGATGATGTGGTGAATGAGGATAGTGGATGATTTCAGTTCCTCGGCGAATGACAAGATGTCACTGTGTCTCTCATTTACTCAGGTGGATGAACACGTCTTGACACTCACATAACAACATACGATACAGGAACGAGTCAGTCTGGAGAGAGAGTCAAGAAAATACACAAGTAAACACGACAGCCAATCAACCCGAGGCGCTGTTCCTCCCTCGTGCCAGCAACAATCTTGGGAGACAACACCGACATGACGTACTCGGAAGGGCCCCGCCGCCACATTCACCAGATTAAGCCGAGAATTTAATTTACACATTCCAAATTACGTGGGTCTCGTTGCCTCCACTCCCAGGCATGATGACAGCCAGTAATAAGGAACTGTTTAGGGCATCTTAGTGGCGGCATAGTGGAGGAGTTGTAATTTTTTTCCTCATTGAGTGGTTGACAGCGGGGAGATGAGAGGTTATGGCCTGGGCATGAGTTGACAGACTGACATGACGAGAGATGAGATTTTAGGTTTGGTGGAAGGGAACTGGAATGGGATTTTAATGTTTAAATTAAGGAGTGGGAGTGTAAGAGAGGCGTGGGAGTGTTGGAGAGAAGCGTAGGAGTGTAGGAGAGAGGAGTGGGAGTGTTGGAGAGGCGTGGGAGTGCTGGAGAGAGGCGTGGGAGTGTTGGAGAGCGTAGGAGTGCGTGGGGAGAGGCGTGGGAGTGTAAGAGAGGCGTGGGAGTGTTGGAGAGAAGCGTAGGAGTGTAGGAGAGAGGCGTGGCAGCGTAAGAGAGAGGCGTGGGAGTCGAGTAGGAGGGGGGTGGGTGTGGGATGAACATCATAGGTCTGCGCGGGCTACCCACGGGCGGGTGTGGTCTCTCTCTCTCTCTCTCTCTCTCTCTCTCTCTGTCCACTCTCTACCCCTTTCCCCTTCCATTACCCCCCTTTCCTCCTGTCATTCCTCTACCCTCCCTCTTCAGCAGACTTGCCTAGTCAGCGACTTTGCCTCACAATTGGGCGACTTTTCAACACGGTTTGGGCCAAATGTTGAAGGGTTGTGACCGGCGACTTCATGTCATATGAAGTATTTGTTCGCGTCACGCTGAGGATGACATTGCGAGATGCTCTTACCAATCTGAATTATCATTAGTGGTAATCAGTGAGTCAGTGTAGGAATGTATTATACTTTACAATTTCTATAATTAAAAGATTCCATTGTGCTTTAGATGTGTGGCATTACCTTGTATTGCTTTTTGCTTTAATAGCTTATTGAAATGTCTACCACCTAATAACCTGCTAAAATTTCACCTGGTGGATTGAATGTGATCAGACTTGCGGGTGTGGGGTAGGTGTGAGGCAGGTGCGGGTATGGGGCGGGTGTGGGGCGGGTACAGACATGATATTACGGATGTGTGGCGGATGCGAGTCATATTTAGTTACCCACACAGAACACCACAGTCACTACAGCAACATAAACAAACACCATCACTACACACCACACCACACCACACCACGCCACACCTCACCACACCACACCACACTACACTACTAAACTACACTACACTACACTACACTACACTACACTAAACCACACCACACCACACCACACTACACTACACACACACTACACTACACTACACTACCACACCACACCACACACCACACCATATACCACACCACACACACTACACCACACACCACACTAGTCACTACAGCTACATAAGCAAACACCATCACTACACACACCACCACCGCCACCACACCACACACCACACCACACCTAGTCACTACAGCTACATAAGCAAACACCATCACTACACACCACACCACCACACACACCACCACACCACTAGTCACTACAGCTACATAAGCAAACACCATCACTACACACCACACCACCATACACCACCACACTACACACCACACCACACTAGTCACTACAGCTACATAAACCAAACACCATCACTACACACCACACCACACCACACCACACTACACCACACTAGTCACTACAGCTATAAGCAAACACCATCTTTCCTACACCACACCACACTACACCCACCACTAGTCACTACAGCTACATAGCAAACACCATCACTACACCACCACCACACTACACCACACCACACTAGTCACTACAGCTACATAAGCAAACACCATCACACTACACCACACCACACACACACTACACCACACCACACAAATGCTACAGCTACATAATAAACACCATCACTACACACACACCACACCACACTACACCCACACCACACTAGTCACTACAGCTACATAAACCAAACACCATCACTACACACCACACCCACACCACACTACACTACTAAGCTACACTACACTACACTACACTACACTAAACCACACACACCACACCACACCACACCACACCACACTACCCACACCACACCACAGTCACTACAGCTACATAAGCAAACACCATCACTACACACCACACCACACCACACCACGCCACACCACACCACACCACACCACACTACACTACTAAACTACACTACACTACACCACACTACACCACACCACACCACACCACACCACACCACACCACACCACACTAGTCACTACAGCTACACATTCATTCCGTGACTTACAGCTATGATTATCTCCATATTTATGACCGTCAATGTAGACAAATTTAACTTGAAATTGTTTGGAATGATTCTGGTTTAGTACAAGACAAACATTGGAGGTAATAATTGGTTTAGGTTGTTTTTTAGTATGACTATAGTGAGGATGACAGAGGTTGTGTGATATCAATTCCACGATAACATGACTAATGAGGTTTAAGTTAGTAGTTGTGGTACTTTGATCTGAGGTTTATTTTGAGACTAATGGGGGTGAGGGGGTAAGGGGTGAGGGGTGAGGGAGGGGGTGAGGGAGAATGTATTAATCAGAAAATAATTTAATATAACCATCGGTAGGTGTGTGTGTGTGTGTGTGTGTACAATGAGTAAAGGACCTGGCTTGAAAAATCATTCCCACACTAACCTTTGGTGCTCTGAACTGACTCCTACAATTCACCAGCCATTATAAAATTCTATTTATATTAACACAGCAAAAACTGACTTCAAGTATTATAGATGAAAGAGCTTAAAGATTTATATACACATTTAGGTATAATTTACACTTGAGACTAGAGTATAACCAAATCATCATAATCTTATAGTAAACGGTATAATTGGCACCTCTGACAGATTATAGTTGGAATTAGCTTAGATTTACATCACTTTGTCTATAATTTATTCTCTAGGTAAAAGAATACTTAAAAAATATATCACATACTAAAAAAATGATGTAGATGGTATATCCTCTGTACTATGATATAAAATGTATATAATTATAGCGATGGATCGAAATATAATCCCAAGTATATGTGTAAATAATAGCCCATAATTACAATTGTCTTATATAATATAGTCTCTAATATAACCTTTGAAATAACGTCTATAATTCATGATCCTGGTAAATATATCTTATAACAAAAAATATATCGAAAAAAGAGAGAAAGTTTATTTTTGAAAGAAGGAAAAAAGCGTATAATTACGACTATCCAATTATAATCTAGGCTTTAGCGTAGGAAAAAAATTATACTTTTAAAATCCTGCGTATATTTACGATGTAGGAAAGTATAACTAGTGAGGGGTGGAGCAATAAGTGGGAGGAGGGGCAATAAGTGGGGGAGGGGCACAAGGGGAGGGGCAACAAGTGGGGAGGGGCAATAAGTGGGGAGGGGCAATAAGGGGGTGGGGCAACAAGTGGAGGGTGTGGGCAATAAGTGGGGAGGGGCAATAAATGGGGAGCCATAAGTGGGGTGAAATAACAAGTGGGTGAGAGGCACAAGTGAAGGTGGGGCAATAAGTGGGAGAGGGCAATAAGTGAGGGGAGGGGCACAAGTGGGGGATGGAACAATAAGTGGGGAGGGGCAAAAAGTGGGGAAAGGGCACAAGTGGGGAAGAGAAATAAGTGGGGGAAGGGCAATAAGTGGGAGAGAGGGAATAAGGGGGCGGGCGGGGCGGGCGGGCGGGGGTGGTGATGGCGGTAGTGGGTTAACTTCCTGTTTATCCCAACCTATTTCGGCACCAGCTCGTATTTCCTCCCCACCGGAACACTGACTTCCGACGGAGGTGTGTGGCTGCCTGGAGCAATATACACACACGTAGGTATATTAGTGCATGAACTTGTATGTATGTATGTATGTATGTATGTATGTATGTATGTATGTATGTATGTATGTATGTGAGGAGGAGGGCATCAGTGTGTGTGTGTGTGTGTGTGTGTGTGTGTGTGTGTGTTAACCTCATCTCACATACATACAATACTCACGGATATACGCGTGTATATTCATGCGTATATGTAACTGCATTTATGCTTGGTTTTATGAATATTTACACACACACACACACACACACACACACACATGTATAGGTATTATGTAAATAAATAACATAAACAAATAAATAACAAACAAATGAATAACATAAACAAATACAGTCAGGACAGGCAACGCAAACATCAATTTCCCGCATCAAAGACTCCTGATGAGGTGCGGGTGGATGGTGCCTGAGGTGGATGATGCCTGAGG
Source organism: Homarus americanus (assembly GCF_018991925.1). Lineage (NCBI taxonomy): Eukaryota > Metazoa > Arthropoda > Malacostraca > Decapoda > Nephropidae > Homarus > Homarus americanus. The sequence goes on along the minus strand of NW_024728474.1, from coordinate 245,094 downwards.
TGGATGATGCCTGAGGTGGATGATGCCTGAGGTGGATGATGCCTGAGGTGGATGATGTGCCTGAGGTGGATGATGCCTGAGGTGGATGATGCCTGAGGTGGATGATGCCTGAGGTGGATGAGTGCCTGAGGTGGATGATGCCTGAGGTGGATGATGCCTGAGGTGGATGGTGCCTGGAGGTGATGATGCCTGAGGTGGATGATGCCTGAGGTGATGGTGCCTGAGGTGGATGATGCCTGAGGTGGATGATGCCTGAGGTGGATGATGCCTGAGGTGGATGATGCCTGGGTGGGATGATGCCTGAGGTGGATGATGCCTGAGGTGGATGATGCCTGAGGTGGATGATGCCTGAGGTGGATGGATGCCTGAGGTGGATGATGCCTGAGGTGGATGATGCCTGAGGTGGATGATGCCTGAGGTGGATGATGCCTGAGGTGGATGATGCCTGAGGTGGATGGTGCCTGAGGTGGATGATGCCTGAGGTGGATGATGCCTGAGGTGGATGATGCCTCAAGTAGACGGAGCCTCAGGAAGAAGGAGCCTCAGGTAGACGGAGCCTCAGGTAGAAGGAGCCTCAGGTAGAAGGAGCCTCAGGTAGACGGAGCCTCAGGTAGAAGGAGCCTCAGGAAGAAGGAGCCTCAGGTAGACGGAGCCTCAGGTGCCATCAGCTTTTCCTACATATAATACCAGGAATTTTTTGGTGGCTCGACCAGGTGTGTTCATCACTGGTCCTCACCCTGAGGCAGGTGACCCACTCACCCACACACGAGCAGGTGAGGCACACAAATTAGGTACAGGTACAGGTATAGGTATAGGTATAGGTACAGGTACAGGTACAGGTATAGGTACAGGTACAGGTATAGGTACAGGTATAGGTACAGGTACAGGTATAGGTACAGGTACAGGTATAGGTACAGGTATAGGTACAGGTACAGGTACAGATACAGGTACAGTTATAGTGTTGGTACAGGTATAGGTATAGGTATAGGTACAGATATAGGTATAGGTATAGGTATAGGTACAGGTATAGGTACAGGTATAGGTATAGGTACAGGTATAGGTACAGGTATAGGTATAGGTACAGGTACAGGTATAGGTACAGGTATAGGTATAGGTACAGGTACAGGTATAGGTATAGGTATAGGTACAGGTATAGGTACAGGTACAGGTATAGGTACAGGTACAGGTATAGGTACAGGTACAGGTATAGGTACAGGTACAGGTATAGGTATAGGTATAGGTACAGGTATAGGTACAGGTATAGGTACAGGTATAGGTATAGGTATAGGTACAGATATAGGTATAGGTATAGGTATAGGTACAGGTATAGGTACAGGTATAGGTATAGGTACAGGTATAGGTACAGGTATAGGTATAGGTACAGGTACAGGTATAGGTACAGGTATAGGTATAGGTACAGGTACAGGTATAGGTATAGGTATAGGTACAGGTATAGGTACAGGTACAGGTATAGGTACAGGTACAGGTATAGGTACAGGTACAGGTATAGGTACAGGTACAGGTATAGGTATAGGTATAGGTACAGGTATAGGTACAGGTATAGGTACAGGTATAGGTATAGGTATAGGTACAGATATAGGTATAGGTATAGGTATAGGTACAGGTATAGGTACAGGTATAGGTATAGGTACAGGTATAGGTACAGGTATAGGTATAGGTACAGGTACAGGTATAGGTACAGGTATAGGTATAGGTACAGGTACAGGTATAGGTATAGGTATAGGTACAGGTATAGGTACAGGTACAGGTATAGGTACAGGTACAGGTATAGGTACAGGTACAGGTATAGGTACAGGTACAGGTATAGGTATAGGTATAGGTACAGGTATAGGTACAGGTATAGGTACAGGTATAGGTATAGGTATAGGTACAGATATAGGTATAGGTATAGGTATAGGTACAGGTATAGGTACAGGTATAGGTATAGGTACAGGTATAGGTACAGGTATAGGTATAGGTACAGGTACAGGTATAGGTACAGGTATAGGTATAGGTACAGGTACAGGTATAGGTATAGGTATAGGTACAGGTATAGGTACAGGTACAGGTATAGGTACAGGTACAGGTATAGGTACAGGTACAGGTATAGGTACAGGTACAGGTATAGGTATAGGTATAGGTACAGGTATAGGTACAGGTATAGGTACAGGTATAGGTATAGGTATAGGTACAGATATAGGTATAGGTATAGGTATAGGTACAGGTATAGGTACAGGTATAGGTACAGGTATAGGTACAGGTACAGGTGCAGGTACAGGTATAGGTACAGGTACAGGTATAGGTACAGGTACAGGTGCAGGTACAGGTATAGGTACAGGTACAGGTATAGGTACAGGTACAGGCACAGGTACAGATGCAGGTACAGGTACAGTAGGTGCTTCTGACTCACCCAGTAGTTGAAGCAACCAAATCAAAAAGAAGAGAAAGTTAGCACGCTCGCCTCGCAAACTCCAGGTAACTTCCCTTTCTCCAATTGCCTCGGTTTAACCAGCAGTAATTGGCGACCTGGCTGGTAATCGATCACCGGGTCATGGTCAGCCAGCCGGGTCGCCGAGGTGTGTGGGTCATCCTAGGTCGACTATTGACACGTTAGTTGTATTCCTCACTAACTCAGGGTGTAGGTGTGGTGTTGAGAACAGCTGCTACACCTTAACACACTCGTCATACACCTCGCTAACTCAGGGTGTAGGTGTGGTGTTGAGAACAGCTGCTACACCTTAACACACTCGTCATACACCTCGCTAACTCAGGGTGTAGGTGTGGTGTTGAGAACAGCTGCTACACCTTAACACACTCGTCATACACCTCGCTAACTCAGGGTGTAGGTGTGGTGTTGAGAACAGCTGCTACACCTTAACACACTCGTCATACACCTCGCTAACTCAGGGTGTAGGTGTAGTGTTGAGGACAGCTGCTACACCTTCAAGTGGCCAGCCAGATGTCCTCTTAATCAAATAAATCAACCTTGATACATCTGGTGGAGGAGGAGAGCTTGTCGAGCTATTGGTGAAGTCTGGCTCAACACTGTACCACTGAGGGAAACAAAGGAGTGTTAATCGTGTTCATTAGTGACAGAAAGAGGAAGAAGGGGGAAGGAAAGAAGAAGAAGAGGGAAGGAAAGAAGAAGAAGAGGGGAGGAAAGAAGAAGAAGAGGGGAAGAAAGAAGAAGAGGGGAGGAAAAGAAGAAGAAGAGGAGGAAAAGAAGAAGAAGAGGGGAAGGAAAGAAGAAGAAGAGGGAAGAAAGAAGAAGAGGGAAGGAAAGAAGAAGAGGGAAGGAAAAGAAGGAAGAAGAGGGAAGGAAAGAAGAAGAAGAAAAGGAAAAGAAGAAGAGGGAAGGAAAAGAAGAAGAAGAGGGAAGGAAAGAAGAAGAAGAGGGAAGGAAAGAAGAAGAAGAGGGAAGGAAAGAAGAAAAAGAGGGAAGGAAAGAAGAAAAAGAGGGAAGGAAAGAAGAAGAAGAGGGAAGGAAAGAAGAAGAAGAGGGAAGGAAAGAAGAAGAAGAGGGGAAGAAAGAAGAAGAAGAGGGAAGGAAAGAAGAAAAAGAGGGAAGGAAAGAAGAAAAAGAGGGAAGGAAAGGGAAAGAAAAAGGAGATGAAGAAAAGGAAGACGAGGATAATATAGACAGCGAGAGGTAAGATGATACAGCCCTTTCATCATTCTGGCTGTCCACCTACCTACCTACCTCCTCCTTCTGCACCACCACACCCTCTTCCTCTTCCATCATCCCTCCTCCTCCTCCTCCTCCTCCTCCTCCTCCGCTCATCTCCTCTCCAACCATCTAGTAAACTCTTCATCCACCATCTTACACCCACCCTACCCCACCTATCCATCACCTCACAAAACAAACCCTATCCTCACCTACACCACCTAACTTGTCCTCACTGCCCTATCCTGACCCATGATCCTACCCCCTCCACCCACACCCACCCACATCCCCACCCATACCCGTTCTTGCTCCCCGAAAAAGAATATCGAGTCAGTGGAGCGTCTTTGCTGTAGCCTTGGTCGCTCCCCAGACGTGAGCCGAGAACCTGAGTGAGATGAAGCGATTCTGATGCTGATGGCTGATCCGGGTGGCTGTTGGAGGCTGGCAGATGGGCGGTGGGTAGTGGGGTAGCTTCTCTGGTGGGTGGGTGGTGGGTGGTGGACAGACTAGGGGTGGGTGGAACAGTGAGCGGTGGCGTAGGTGGGTGGGTATTGGGTGTCGGGGTAGATTCGGTAGGTGGGTAGGTGGGTGGTTGTTGACTCTGGGCGGTGGTGGGTAGTGGGTGGCGGTTATGGGTGGCGGGTGGGGCTGGTCGTTTGCCGGGTAGGGGTGATGGGTGGCAGGGAGTGGATAGCAGGGGATGAGTGGTGGGTGGGGTGGTTTCAGACGACTGGGGTGTGGGGTAGTGGTGGCAGATGGTGGATGGTAGATGGTGGTGGCAGGTAGTGGGTGGCAGGTAATGGGTGGCAGATGGTGGGTGGCAGATGGTGGGTAGGGAGTGGGGTGGCAGGTAATGGGTGGCAGATGGTGGGTGGCAGATGGGCAGGTAATGGGTGGCAGATGGTGGGTGGCGGGGAGTGGGTGGTGTGTCGGCAGTGTAACGAAGGAGACTCCTGTGCAGTAAACGATGCTGAGGAAGTTCCTGTTATTACTTTGGGGTCTTGGTACACGTCCTTCTGTCTGTCTGTCTGTCTGTATATCTGGGTATCAATCTGACCGCCTGTCTATCATGGTGTCTGTCTATTGGTCTGCCTATCTGTCTTATCTATCAGGGTATCTATCTGTCTGTCTTTAGGTATCTACCCGTATGTTTATCTCTATCTATCTGCCTTTCTATCTATCTGTCTATCTGTCTTATGCCCTGCCTGTCTGAATATCTGTCTATCCGTCTTTCTATCTGTCTCGGTATCCATCCACATCTCCTTATCACATAACACGTTGTGGACATATACAAATTCTGACCAAAAATCAACATAAACAAACTCAAACTTCTGTGTCAAAGGTCAAGGTCACACTGTTGGAGGTCAAGCGTCGTATTGACCTTCGTAATCTCTTTATTTACACATGTCTGTATGTTTGTATTTCACCAACGTGACTTAAACGTGTTTGACTCGAGTGGGTACAGGTTAGGTTAGGTTATGATTCTTTGGGTATGTTTTTAAAACCCTTTGAGGACGATGGTTTAACCCTTTGAGGACGATGGTTTAACCCTTTGAGGACGATTGGTTTAACCCCTTGAAGACGATTGATTTAACATGAAGAGGAAAGAAAGAAGAAGAAGAAGAAGAAGAAGAAGAAGAAGAAGACTCAAGGAATTCCATATCATCAGAAACCAATGGAGAGGATCGTGAAAGATGGAGAGCGTCAACAACCGAGAAATGTTTGGCGTCTAAAATGCATAAATCAAACAGACGCACCGAGCATGACGTAGTTCTCTCCCCCCTCACCCCACCCTCTAGACTCCCCCACCACCCCACCCCACCCATTCTTGACTCCCCCCACACCCCACCCATTCTTGGCCCAGGAAGTGAGTCTCCAGGAACTTACAAACTTCAAAAAGCTAGACAGGATTTGTGAGCGACGGTGCTGGCATTTTGATTCCTTAATCTAGTGGAACTCTTTCGTGGGAGGAGGAGGAGGAGGAGGAGGAGGAGGTGGGGAGAGGAGGAGGAGAGGTGTAGGAGGTGGTGGGAGGAGGAGGAGGTGTTGGAGGAGGAGGAGGAGGTGTTGGAGGAGGAGGAGGAGGAGGAGGAGGAGGAGGAGAAGTAGGAGGTGTGGTGTAGGGAGGAGGGGGGAGGGGAGGAGGAGGAGGAGGAGGTGTAGGAGATGGCGGTGTTGGAGGAGGAGGAGGTGTTGGAGGAGGAGGAGGAGGTGTTGGAGGAGGAGGAGGTGGTGGGGGAGGAGGAAGAGGAGAAGAAGTAGGAGGTGGTATAGGAGGAGGTGAAGGAAGAAGGGGGTGTAGAAGGAGGAGGAAGAGGAGGTGTAGAAAGAGGAGGAAGAGGAGCTGTAGAAGATGGAAGAGGTGGTGTGGTAAGGTAAGGTAAGGTTAGGTTAGGTTAGGTTAAGTTAGGTTAGGTTAGGTTAGGTTATTTTTAGCATTACGATGGTTAAGAATCTCTCAATAACACATTCCTCCCCTAAAGACCATCATCAGTTTGCCAGACCAAGATCCACCCACTTAAAGACGTCAATCCATTCTCGTCTCTTCTCCCCAGTGGCCTCCATCACTGCCACCTGGAGAAAGACGCAAGATTACCGCTGACGTTTCTGACAAATTCAATCATGATAGTTTAAGACAGAGAAGCAGCTGTGTGTGTGTGTGTGTGTGTGTGTGTGTGTGTGTGTGTGTGTGTGATTTTTGTTGTTGTTGTTGTTGTTGTCCCAGAGGTATACATATATTCATTGGTTATTATACACCGTCTCCAGGCATACTGAGGAAGGCGGTGTAAGGTGTTATGTTATACTTGTTTTAAATAATTTTTGGTGTTTTCTGGTCCACGTAAAGAACACACACACACACACACACACACACACACTGAGTGAGGTGACAGGTATACACACACAAACATTACATAGTCTGGGGTGGCGCCTGACAACCGCTTATACTGACAATGCAACCACCAGCAAGCAACACCCCCCCCCCTTAACATACATCCCCGAGTGACCTGTGCCTGAGGGAAGGAGGGAGGGAGGTTTGTAGGTAAGGTAAGGTAAGGTAAGGTAAGGTACGTAGGTAGGTAGGCGACCTGTGGTGTAATGGTCAGCATGCTGGCCTCGCAAGCGAGTGAACTAGGGCAAGTTTCTTTACGCCATTTGTCTCTGTCTACCCAGCAGTAATTGGGGACCTGCATGTTAATCGATTTGTGAATCGTGTCCGGGGTAATGGTTAGCCAGTGCAGTTGGCGAGTTGTCCGACTATTCCTTGACACTGGGTCATGCAGCTCGTTAACTCAGGGTGTGGTTGTTGTGTTGATTACAGCTTCTACACTTTAAACAAATTCACGCCTAGGTGGCCCTTGGGCCGGCCATCCTTGTTACACGAGGGGCAACCATTTTAGGTAGGTAGGTAGGAAGGTAGGTATTGGCTCTCCGTTCCTGTGACCTGAAACAATAACTCGTGGCTACAGTATCGAGAACACAGAGTATATACCGTCCCGGGGCCAGTGTTACTGCTGTCTTGGTGAAATTTACACGTGTAATTCGGTAGCCATTAACAGGTGAAATATAACACGGGTAATGTTCCCAGTCATGCTAAAAGTTGGTTTGTTAGTTTACATACATATACATACATACATACATACATACATACATACATACATACATACATACAATGAGGTCAATGTTCACCTAAGCTATGATGGATTAAACTAGTATTTATACCTGTGATTTAACGCCCCGTGATGAGTGTGTTGTGTCCATAAAGTGTTGGTCTGGGGGTGACTGAGAAACACTGGTGGTGGGGGAGGGGTCCAGGGAGGTGTTCCAGGGGGGGGTGTTTCAGCGGGTTCCAGTAGCTTTTCCAGAGGAGGGGAAGGGAGGGGTGTGGGTGTGTGTGTAGATACCGTACAGCCTTCAAAATGGGTTAGGTTATGTTAGGTTAGGTTAGGTTAGCGTTAAATTCGATTAGGTCAGCGTTAGGATGGCTCGCCTTAAGGTAACATAAATTGGGTGCCTAATCTTCATGTGATCCGTGTATTTTAATGTATATATGTATGAAACAGTATAGATTTAACCTATAATAAACACAACCTGAGCTTTCATCACTGTAATTATCGACTCGCCGTGTCTACAGTCAATTTACATTAGGGATTTTTGCTTTACTGTCAAACATAAATACCATTCACAGAACTGTAAACCGTTCCCTCTATTTCAACTTTTAATTAAGTGTATCAACAGCACCAGGAGTAGGTCACCTACATGCTCACCTGTCCTCACTCAACAAGAATCTGGAACACGTGGAAAAATATTGGTTTGGTAAATGGTGTCCTAAATTTAAACGAGAGGTGTCCAACAACAACAGCAACAAGAGTGCCAATCCACACAGGAGGAGGAGAAGGTGTCACTCATCATAAACAAACAAGAATCATTAATTTTCACACGTGTGTAGAGCCACGACTGATAACTCACACGTGTCAGGCTCCTCCTCACTCAGCACCTGGTGATGGACGAGTTGGTGTTCAGATTAAATTGAAAGTTAGTCTCTTTATTTTTTTTTTAGTTACCGCTTAAAGAAAATGTGATAGAGGTACTGTCAGAAGGAAGGAGGGAGGGATGGATGGAAGGATGGAGGTCAGGATAGGTTAGGTTAGGTTAGGTTGGGTTAGGTTTCGCTAAATTCGGGGAGAGAGGTAGATGGAGGAGAGAATTCATCCCTTGGACACTAAAATACTAAGAGACAGACATACAGAGCAGACTAAAACAGATAGACAGACTAACAACTACAGCGCTAGACAGACATACAGAGAATCAACACCATCTGCATTAAACATTCGACAAGACAGGTGTAATTAGATCATTACCCCGTCAACAGGTAAACCTAAAGAATTATATAAAAACATCTACTCACAAATATACCAACAAAATCACCTATTACCGTGAAATATATTATATACTTTATAATATATATATATAATTCAAAACCGCCACTAAATTATACGTTTGTGAATATCTATAACTTATACTTTTGTTTACCTTAGAGATATACAGTATAATGAAAGTATAATTGTAGTATAATTTACGTTATGTGTGATGGGGCATTATCACACATCAGCTCGTTAGTGAGGGATAATATTCCTCCCTTTATTAAACTTTGTGGTTATTTCTCTACTATTTTGCTTAGAATTATAGCTGGTATTAGTATTATTAAATGATATAAACTAGTTAATGAAATGGTTAAGTCACCCACCTTCCCTCTCTAATGCTATAGAAAATGGAGTGAGCTCTCGTCAACACACCTGTTAAGTCTGTCTCATTTTCTTGTTCTTTTAGTTCTTTCATGACTGTTTTTTTTCAGCTATGATTTAGACACGCACATATATACGTACACAAACACACATTTGTATACACATATAAGTACACAGACCTAAGTACACACACTTACGTACACAGGCATAGATGTACACAGACATAAGTACACACACACACACACACACACACACACACACACACACACACACACACACACACACACCTGGCTATACAGTACTACAAAACAGTACAGTATCTACCTATACCTGTATACGGCACTAATGGCAGGTATATCACAGTACTTTATCTACACACGGGGCGTCATCAATCATACTTCACTAAATCCATTTTTATTGTTGTCTCTCAGTCTTGGGAGTCACTAGTAATAATTCATGAGGTCGTTAGTTTGAGGAGTGTTGTGTCGGGAATCAGGTCAATACTGCCCTTCCTCAGTGTGAAAACGAGACATCCACAAAAAATAACAACACAAGAGATATTTTTTGTTAGTGAGTTAACTGAATATTAGACAGACCTTACTTATTTCAACTGAGATTTCAACAAAATAAGTTAAGCTAACCTAACCTTACCAGATATAATCTAACCAATTCTAACTTAACCTAACCTAACCTAAACTAACCTAACCTAACCTAACCTAACCTAACCTAACCTTACCAGATATAATCTAACCAATTCTAACTTAACCTAACCTAACCTAAACTAACCTAACCTAACCTAACCTAACCTAACCTAACCTAACCTACCATAAAAACAAAATTAGCAACAAAGGTACTTTTTTACTACTACCACTCTTCGTTAAATCATCCTCCAGAAACTCCAATGGTCTGTGATTAATTATCCCGACGTATTTACACAAGAATAAACCACTAATCCAATAATTCACTCGGATTATACTCTTTAGGCATCATCAGCCTTGGTAATCCACTTAATCTAATAATTCCTATATAATATGTTCTTAAAAATATAACACGATAATCTATGGTGTAAATAAAAAAAAAATGGAATCGTTGTGTGTGTGAGTAGTGTAGTGTTACAGGTATGATGGAGAGAAGGCCAGGTAGTGTTTACAGGTGTGCGTAGAGTGAGTTAGTTATATAACCTTCCACAACACGCTCTCACTACCATGGTATTTACAGCAAGGTGGAAAATTGACCTCATAGTAAATCTCCCACAGGTGAGTCATAGCCCTTAATTATATACACGGCCCCAGGTGAGTCGAACATGGCCCCGGGTGAGTCGATCATGGCCCCAGGTGAGACGAATATGGCCCCGGGTGAGTCGAACATGGCCCAGGTGAGACAGATATGGCCCAGGTGAGTCGAACATGGCCCCGGGTGAGTCGATCATGGCCCCAGGTGAGACGAATATGGCCCCGGGTGAGTCGAACATGGCCCCAGGTGAGTCAAACATATCAAACTCGTATACTACAATAGACACTGCATCTACTGAGTCACATACACTCACTGTGAATAGGTATCGTAATTGTGGTGAGGTGAGATGTGATTAGGTTAAGTTAGGTTAGGTTAGGTTAGGTTAGTTAGATTAAGTTAAGTAAGTTATATATTAAAAAACACAAATGAGGAAGGTTTTTCATCAGGTAAATTGAATTATTTTTTACCTCACACCCGTACAGTCAGATTTACACACCTGGGTAATATTTACCTGAACGATCCAGTATAAAACAAACATAAAATAATAATCATAAACATCTAAACATTACCCACTGAGCCACAAATAATCCCCACCCTTGTACACATTCATGCAAATTCATTAACTATGCTTGTACAGTCAGATTTATTGAACCTGTGTGTGTGTGTGTGTGTGTGTGTGTACTATCCCTCGTACTGTAATTATAGGTCTGAAACATCAAGAGAAAAGTACAACTGCATTTAATGAGAGATATATATATTTTTTTTTTTCATATTCCAATAAATTTATTTTAATATCCAGGTGTAGGAAGATCTATTGTCCGTGTGTTGTTAGGTTAGGTTAGGTTAGGTTAGGTTAGGTTAGGTTAGGTTAGTGTCCGTGTCAGTTTTTGTGTGGTAGTCCGTGTGTGTGTGTGTGTGTGTGTGCGTGTGTCAGTCCCTGTGTGTGTCAGTCCTTGTGTCAGTTCGTGTGTCAGTCCGTGTGTCAGCCAGTATAAGCCCCCTTCATCAGCCCTTGTATCAGCCCTTGTATCAGCCCCCTGTGTCAGCGTAATGTCAGCCCCTCGTCCAGTATCGACTAAGTGACGGTGACTTGTTTATGGCAACTCTCCCAAGGGGCGTCACGAGGTAATTTTCTGCTTTACATACCAGGGGTGTTAGGGCTCTTGGTACACACACACACACACACACACACACACACACACACACACACACACACACACACACACACACGCATAAAACAAACATAAAAAACGAATAAGCGATAACTTATTTAGAAGAATATAACATTTCTTCACTGCTGGTTCACATTCTGTCTATATAAAGGCGATCATTCTTTACACTACTCACCATCATTGTGTGGTCTGGCAACTAGGGGTTAGGTTAAGTCAAGTGCAGTCATGTGTTTGGTTGTCAATTCAGCGCAAACCATATCATAAAAAAAACCACAGCCCCCACACACACACACCCTACTTTACACAGGATCGAACCCGTGTATGTTAGGTTGGGAGTTGAGAGCATTACCAACTGAGCCACTAAGTTTTATATAACGTCCTATTCATCACAAAACACAATAACCTACCTCCCCCCTCATCCCCTTTCTCCTTCACTCTCTATTATTGACACTTACCTACTTATGGGATCGAACTCAAGTCCTTTAGGTCGGGTATCGAGTTCACTACCAACCAACCAACCAGCCATCTGAACCCTCCCTCACCTTTCTATATATCAAAGTGTTACCGAGTGCAAAAATATCCTCATTTAAATAAAGAAAACACCGTCACACATACACACAGGACAGAGAGAGTAACAGTAGCCAAAAATCTTACCTCATGTAGTCATATATTCATGTATTCCTGTGATGTGTCTCACTCAGAGGAATGTATGTATATGTATATTCTCGCCACAGTTTGAAATATTCAGAATAAAATGTGGGAATTGACCGCAAGGTGGAGAGGTGGAAGGGAGGTGAAGGGTGTGAGAAGGTGTGGAGTGAGGAGGTGGGGTGAAAGTGGGGGTGGGGGGTGTGAGGTGTGGAGTGTAAGGGTGGAGGTTTGAATACGTCTCTGAGTGAGTGTGTATGTATACAGTATATTGTGTGTGCACGTTATATACATGTGTAATATGTATGTATTTATGTAAGTGTATGTAGACATGTATGTTACTGCAAGCTGTGAGTGTATACCAACTTGTGTATATATGTATGTTTATAAACAGCATATATTACAAAAGAACACCTGTTGTATTTATAAGCAGGTGTCTATCTCATTAACTCACTTGTGTGTTAATGAGATACACACCTGAACTATCACAAAATCCTTCAGGAATTTCTTAGCTTAAGACGCAACTGAAACTCCACAAGTTATTCCGAAACAAAAATAATTTGACTCTATGAAGGTGAATCGAAATCTAACGAGTATTTTTGGCACCTGAAGGAAACAAGATGAAGAAAAAGATAAACAAATTTAAATTTTTTACTTTTTATAGTCGAGTTGTTTATATATGAATTGTAAACAAACCTGAGGGTATATTGGTGTGTGTGTGTGTGTGTGTGTGTGTGTGTGTGTGTGTGTGTGTGTGTGCGTGTGTGTGTGTGTGTGACCTTGACCTAATATTCTGAGGAAAACTTCACAGAGAAATTGTATCAGTCACCACCACCACTCTCAAGTGTTTGTGTGAAAAGGTCAAAAGTCAGAGAAGGTCAGAGAAGGTCAGAGAAGGTCAGAGAAGGTCATGTCGTCTTAAGTGCCTCGGGAAGAAGTAGGTCATAAGAGAGACTTTCTTTCATATTTTTATATTTTCTTCATTAACAATAATAACCTCATTTATGTTACGATTTCTCATGACCGTTTTATTTCCGGATACCACTACAGAGTTCCAGCCTCACATAAGCACACCTTTATTTTGGAGCTTCTTACACTCAGGTACTCTCAGGTACTCTCAGGTACTCTCAGGTACTCTCAGGACTCTAATAAACAACCAAATTAGTTACTTCGCCAACCGCAACTTGAACCAACATTAGTCCTGCTTTAAAAAAAAAAAAAATAAACTCTGTCTGTATGTTCAGTTTTATCCACGACCTATACTAAGGGAACGTGTCTAGTTAAGGTAGAGTCTCTGTGTGATTTTGGGGTCATATTCTGGAAGTCCTTTTTGTAGTTCATGTTAAGTTAACCAATAAGAAGTTTATTACAACTCGAATTATAAGACAAATTCATCGTATGAGCCTTTAAGAGACTCGGGGGAGAGATTAGGTTTGGTTAGGTTAGGTCAATTGTTTTTTTTAGACCAGACAACTTCCATCAATTTTGGTGCTTTTGAAAGTGGGTCCTGTAGGCCTGAGGTCCTGCTCGAGGCCCTGCAGATAACAAAACATTACAGACTTCCCCCCCCCGACGGTAAAGTTAGGTAGCCATTCACAGCTGGGTGGACTAGGGGTGCCCCGTGGCCAAACTAAGGTGAACGAGAACACGAGATAAAGATGTTCACAGAGTAGTTTGGTGAAGTTCCTCAATAAGTAGAGGCGAGTGAGGGGAGTGAGGGGAGTGAGTCAGTCAGAGTTTATTAAAGTAAAATATGAAATTCCATCATATATGTTATTCTCTCTCTCTCTCTCTCTCTCTCTCTCTCTCTCTCTTTCTCTCTCTCTCTCTCCAAAAGGTGAAATTATTTGGCTCGCTTTAAACCAGTACATTCACCATCAAAGGTCGGCCACCATCAACAGCCAGATCATGTTTCTTGACGAGGCAACTCATTTAATTAGTCACGTCATTCTTGTTGTCATGTTATTCACGTCACTCTTATTGTCATGTTAGTCACGTCACTCTTGTTGGCTGACGATAAGTGGTCACGTTCTGGTACAAAATCCATATTAATAACTCCGTGGCGATCTGTGAAGGGACACGAACCAGGTAACTTTCAGGTCAGTAGTTCAGTAAGGCGATCACTGGGCCATAACCTCTCCTCACCAACCAATATTAAACCTAACCTAACCTAACCTAACCTAACACCCCCCCCTTACATCTTTAATCATTGCATTCCTTCCCCTATGGTACATTATTTTAAAACATAAACAAACAAACAGAGATACACTCTACACATCTGTATTATATGACAGACTGACAAGACATCATCAGCAAAATGAAACAACAAATGGTGACATGATTATCGTGGTAATGTTTATCATCTCGTCATGTCATTTCCCAGAAGAGATTGAGTGTTTTAGCTGTGGTTATTTTGGGGGTGAAGTCTCTTGGGCTAGCCAGAGAGGTTTTATGGCGCTGTAAAAACTCCCACTAATCGAATTAATGGTGCACCCCTCCTCTCCACCCTTCTCCTCCTCCTTCCTCCTCTTGGTCAGAGGGGTCCGGTTGTAATTATGGAGGTGGATGAGGAGGAGGAGAGGGAGGTGGAGGAGGCAGGAAGAGGAAGGATGGGAAAGAGGATGTATTTATTAGTAACTGTGGAGGGACTGTAGCACACACACACACACACCCCCACACACACACACACCCACACACACACACACACACACACACAAAGAGATGCAAATACGAATGGATATGAAAACAGACAAACACCAAAAGGAAAAGGTGAATATATACATTAAACACAAAACAACATACTACTCTAACAACACAAATATTACCACACGTGTACATCAAAGTCCACACAGGTGAATAAATACATGATATTATGTAAACAGACAGACAGACAGACAGACGTACACAGATGAACCAAGAGAGAGAGAGAGAGAGAGAGAGAGAGAGAGAGAGAGAGAGAGAGAGAGAGAGAATAAGCTATATCGCCTCTCTGATAATAACACTGAACTTCTCCACCTAGCCTAACCTAAGCTAACCTAAGCTAACCTAAATCTTAAGCTAAGTGGTTAAATCTTAAGGTGAAATAGGCAGAGACTAAGGTAAGATAAGACGAAGAGTAGAAGAAAAAATGGGGAATAAAGAGAAAGACAAAACAAAATAGAGGAAACGATAGAGAGACAGGCGAAGGGCACTGGAAGAGGAGGAAGAGGAAGGTGGAGAGGAGGAGGAGGAGGGAAGGAAGACGGAAGAGGAAGAAAACAGAAGACTCGGGTGAAAACGTAAATACGCCCTCAAGGTTCCGATCTACCTCAAGTTTATTTGTTGGTGTTACAACATTAACCTCACTAGTGGTGGGAGGAGAGAGAGAAAAATTTGATCCAATATTTTAAAACATTATCTGAGGTCATGAATAGTTCTTATCATGGTAGATGTAGCGGGGGTTTTTGTTTTTTTTTTTGGGGGGGGCGGGGGGGGCAGGGGGAAGGGTCAATGTGTTAGGTTAGGTTAGGTTAGGTTAGGTTAGATCGTGCCTTACTCAGTTCAATATTACTTCTCAGCATAATATAGGAAACAGATTTAACATTAAGTGTTTCACTAAACCTAAAAAACGACTCTTTTTCTTCTCCTTTATAAGTAAGAAGTCGTTTAAATTCTTCCCACGACTTTCATGTCTTCGAAGAATATCAAAGACTAAGACAGTGTCGGTCTGTATGTCTTTCAAAAGAGGATATTGCGGAACATCTCGAGCCATAACTTACAACATATTGCTAGTCCACAATATTAACACAACATCGGAACGTTCTAAATTACGTGTGTGTGTGTGTGCGTGTGTGTGTGTGTGTGTGTGTGTGTGTGTGTGTGTGTGTGTGTGTGTGTGCAGGAGGTTGGAGTAGAGACAAGAGCATCATGGGTGTTGATTTTCTATTTTCTTTCGTTGTTATAAGTTTAGTTCTTCTCTGGTGTGTGTGTGTGTGTGTGTGTGTGTGTGTGCGTGTGTGTGTGTGTGTGTGTGTGTGTGTGTGTGTGTAGCCAGAGTAGGATGCTGGTCCACCCAAGGGTTGTTCCACCGTCATGCAGCAGCTAGTGGGTTACTCTATCAGGTGTCCGCCTTCTAAACTATCTTTTACGAACGGTGCTTAGTTACTCTGGTGTTGAAGCACCTATATTCAATACAGGATTAACCGCTAAGAGTCACATGGTATCAAGTAGAAACCGCGTAGCTCTGTCAGTGAGTCAGTGAGTCAGTCAGTCAATCAGTGAATCAGTCAGTACAGGAAACTCACCAACAAGGGATTTTTTTTCGACACTCACAGCTGATTCCACAAGGCCACAGCTGGTTCCACAAGGCCACAGCTGGTTCCACATGGTTACAGCTGGTTCCTCAAGGCCACAGCTGGTTCCTCAAGGCTACAGATGGTTCCACAAGGCCACAGCTGGTTCCTCAAGGTCACAGCTGGTTCCTCAAGGCAACAGCTGATTTCACATGGTCACAGCTGGTTCCTCAAGGCCACAGCTGGTTCCTCAAGGCCACAGCTGGTTCCACAAGGCCACAGCTGCCCGATGATCTTGTCCAACCAGATGAAATGCCTCTGTGGTTTTCCCCAAATACTTGTGTTATTAAATATTAAATTATTCCCTATCATCTTCCTCATTATTATACCTCCAATATTATCTCCAACATTATCTCCAACAGTATCTCCAACAGTATCACCAAATTATTCCCTATCATCTTCCTCATTATTATACCTCCAATATTATCTCCAACATTATCTCCAACATTATCTCCAACAGTATCTCCAACAGTATCACCAAACATGTCTCCTGCAATTTCTAATTTTCTCTCGTTAATCAAATATTCAAACGACAGCGGTAAGTGTGTGTGTCTCTTTGTGAGAAATGATTGGAAATTCAACCTTAACAAATTCCAATCATTTATTTATCACAGGTTAATAAGACGGCGCTGAGAGATATTTTTGGGGAGATGATGAAAAATATTGAAGGAATGTCTTCACTAACCTGTAATCCTTTGTATGTATGTGTGTTTGTCTTTAATGAGGAAGAAACTGATGAGGATATTTTTCTCTACCATATTAGTTTAATTATTTATGTATGATCAAGTATCAAGATCTGGTTGTTATGTGTCCGTATGTCTGTGTGTTCGTGTGTCTGTGTGTCTGTGTCTGTGTGTCCAGGTGTCTGCGTGGTCGGTAGTCTGTGCGTCTGTTAGAATTCATAAAAAAATTATTCACTTATTCATAAACTTGACGGCCCAGTAAGGCTAGTGCGGATATAGTACACTGCATACTAAGCCTTTACTACATAAGAATAATACAACGTTGCCGGCAGAGCACTCAATCGCCTTCACTTCCCTTAATCTAAGACTGGGTGGGATTAGTGGCACCCCGGAGAGCGAACCAACGAACCTTAGGACGGGACACGAGCACTGTATCCACTCAGCCACTACACTTTATTCACTACCAAATATTAAAACGTTGCTGGAAATGTTTTTGTGTTTCTTTATGAGGGAGAAACTGCCAAAACTTCCTCCAGTAAATTTTAATCCTCTTATTCATTGTCAAATAATAAGACACAACTGACAAGTATATTTCGCACAACTACTCATTAAATGCGGAAGATTATAGCAATATGGCCTTAACTATAAATTAGATCATATTGGAGACTCAGATTATTAAGACAACACAAAAAAAAACTTCCACTTTCTTCCCTGTGTGGACGGGGAACAGTTCCTATAAAACATAAGATATTAAGGTCAGCAATATTATTATGCAGGAAATTAATGCAAAACCAAGTTAACCAGAAATATTTTACCAATAATAGAAATCGTATAAAAAAAATCAGATTACGTGTCTGAGTGAGTTTTTTTCTTCAAAATTTATGACCTTGAACTCTGACCCTTGTACCTAACCCCCCTTCCCTCCCCTTTCCTTCCCCCCAAACCAGCCCTCCTCCTCCCCTCAACCCTCCCCTCCCCCAACCCTCCACCCCCTCCACTCCCCCCCAGCCTTCCACCCCCATCCTCCCCTCCCCCAAACCCTCCACCTAAGGACCTTTTGATCCACCGCTACTAAGTCTGACGATACTGTTGCAACATTAACTCTTCCCGGTAACTGCTGCTTGCAATGTCCCCTTATTGCAAAAGTTTGGAAGTGCCAGACATATACCTGCCGAGAGCTTGCTGGGAGACACCTTAATATCCGATTCTCTATCTCTTGTCTCTTTTTTATATTCTTCTCTTTGTCTCTCTTAAGTTTTGTCTGTCTTTCAGTTCTCTGTTTGTATCTCTCTCTTGTTTTTATTAATTCCTTGGTTCATTTTGCGATGTATTAGACAAGGATATTTGCCCTCTTCATTTTATTGGAATTCATCTTTTATTGCCCTATTAGAGGAAGATATTACGGTCTTTTCTTCGTATATTTATCTTTATCTCTTTCGTTTCTGACTTTCTTCATTACTTAGCGAGTCTTTCTATTCCGTCTATATACTTTCTTTTATTCTTTCTATTTCTACATATTTCTTTGTATCTCGAGTAGTTGCCCCTAAAAATCATTTGATAGAAAACAAGACGCGGGATACATCATAGAAAACTGAATTTATGGGTAACTTGTGTAAATATCTAAATCCTAAGTCCCTCAGCTTATTTCAACTGATGAGTAGATATCTTAACGTTACGTGGAGGGTGTTAGATTAGCGTTAGTTTAGCGTTAGGTTAGGTTAGCTTAGGTTTGGTTAGGTTAGGTTAGCTTTAGAGTGTTTAAATCTTAAGTTAAGGTGTTAATCTTCAGATGATCTAAATTTTCATTCACTGGATATAAAAGAAATTACTTATTTACAGTAAAGACTCAGCACAATTTGGACACCGTGTTGGCTTCTGTCTTTGTGATGCAGCTTGAGTGAGTCAATGAGATCTTTCCTCGCACCAGCAGTCAGGCGAGGCGGGGAAATTCAGCATACTACACTCCCCTTTGAGACGCTAAGCTCTGGGTCCAAATTCTTAAAGAGTTTATGTCCAAATTTTTACCAGTAAGTGACGATATGGCAACACACTTCACTGGCCGACTTAAACTACATCACAGACATGAGGTCGTAAAATGGCGAGAATATCTGCCTGAGACTTTATCGTAATTGTTATTCTTGTTGAGCCAGCGGTCTAACCTCTCGATGATAAACATTCATTAGTCTTTACGTTCTCACATCAACTGTTTAAAAAGGTGAAAAAATTTAACGTATGAGCTTTTGAGAATCGTCTAATCCTTTCGTTATGTAAATTTTGTCATTTCTTAATGCATTAAACACGTCTCACTATGGCTAAAGAGCTCTGGGTTCATTTGAGCACCGAGGAGCTTCATTGAGACACCGGGAAGCTTCGTTAAGACGCCAGGGGTTCACTGACACGCCATGAAACTTCATTGAGACCCCGGGAAGCTTCATTGAGACGCCAGAGGTTCACTGACACACCGGAAAGCTTCAGTGAAACGTCAGGGAGCTTCAGTGAGACAGAGACGCGCCCTCACGTCAATAGTTCACACGAAAAAGTAAACTAAGTAAAAGTAACAGTTCTCGCTCCTCACTTACCTTTAAATACACGTTAGATTAAATCTTTGAGATTCTGATAATTCTTAAGAACACATTAAGATAATTAACTAAATACGTTAATTATATAAAGAGTTAGGAGGAAAAGTTTATCGTAAGAAATTTTGTGAATTTGAACGAGATCGGTCACTACGGCTACTGAATTCTTAAACGTCGGAAACTTTGACAAATCTGGAATTTTTCTGTAAATTCTGATATTTTGTTCAGATTTTCTTAACACTGAGAAATATTTGAGAGCTGTGTGGGTGGTTGTGGCTCTGTGGGCAGTGATAGTGTCTCTGTGAATGGGTGTTAATGGCTCTGTAGGTGGGTAGATGTGGCTCTGCGAGTGGGTGGTAGGGTGGTAATGGTTCTGTTGTTGGGTAGATGTGGCTTTGTGGGTGGGTGGATGTGGCTCTGTGGGTGGGTGGTAATGGCTCTGTGGGTGGGTGATAATGGGTCTGTGGGTGGGTGGTAATGGCTCTGTGGTTGGGTGGTAATGGGTCTGTGGTTGGGTGGTAATGGGTCTGTGGGTGGGTGATAATGGGTCTGTGGGTGGGTGGTAATGGCTCTGTGTGGGTGATAATGGTCTGTGGGTGGGTGGTAATGGCTCTGTGGGTGGGTGGATGTGGGTGGTGGCTGATAATGGCTCTGTGGTGGTAATGGCTCTGTGGGTGGGTGTATGGCTCTGTGGGTGGGTGGTAATGGCTCTGTGGGTGGGTGGTAATGGCTCACTCATTTATATCTTCTCTGCTTTAATGGGGAAATTTTTCAGGACATTATAGAACAGGAAATGAGGCGGAAGGTGATGAGGAAGGAGGTATAATAATAATGAAGTAAATAGAGAAGAGGAAGTAGACGAAAAGAGGAAGAAGAGGAGGTAGATGAAAAAAGAAGAGAGAAAGAGAGAGAGAGAGAGAGAGAGTAATTAAGACTAAAAATAAGAATAAAAAGATGTATAGAAATGTAAAATAAAGGAAAGACACACACACAAACACACACACACACACACACACACACACACACACACACTTGTTCATATTCTTTGTCAAGTTACAAACACAGAATACAAAGTGAATCTTCAACATGACTCACCCACACTGCATCGTATTGGCTTTAACTTGAGTCCGCCAGATACACTCCTGTTCGAACCATCACTAACGAAACGTGAATCAGTCTCAATGTTTCGAGTCAGGAACAGATTAAGAGACAATTGGAAGATGGAAAATAAGAGAGAGAAGAAAAATTGAAGGGAAATTTTTAAAAAGATGGAAAGAAGAAAGAACGAGAATGATAAGTATGATAATTGAAGGGAGAGAGAGAGAGAGAGAGAGAGAGAGAGAGAGAGAGAGAGAGAGAGAGAGAGAGAGAGACTCAGCGGTGCAGTGTGGCGAGATATTGGGGAAGGCAGCAGAGCCGTCTCTTTATAAGTCTCTCTCTCCTCATAGAGATATAGTCGCATCGTCTCCTGGGCAAGAAAGCGGCAAACTGAATTGCTTATGTGTGCAAGAAGGAAAGTGAAGGAGTGGAGGTTTTCTTTCACCTCCAGGAAGGAAAGAAATTGTCTTTTCTTCCTTCACCAGAGAGAGAGAGAGAGAGAGAGAGAGAGAGAGAGAGAGAGAGAGAGAGAGAGAGAGAGAGAGACTATCTTACTTTCTTTCTCTATACAGTTTAGAGCTAGAGTTTAAGACATAAGGTAGACATATTCTATTTCTTTCTTTCATACTTAAATATTATTTCACATTAATTACTTTACTTTATAATTTGTTAACTCTCTTGTTCACGATCAACTTGGCCTGAGACACTATCTGAACATCCACTTTCAACATGGCCACATTGTAAACATTTTCTCAGGTATTGCAGAGTCTAATATGCAGTACCTCTGTTATAACTGGACATTGTTTACATTATCTTTCAATTTACCTTTCTTTCCTTCATTGTATTTTCGTTTTTTTTTTCATTTATCTCTCATTGTTTTATTGCAATTTCTTCCATTTATCTCTCGTTCTCTTAATAGTGTTATGTTATTAATCCCTATGCTTTTATAACTAAGAATTTTAAGCAGACAATAAGCTTAGTAATTACATCAGCTTACTATCATTATTTTTCGCTCGTTGTCACTGTCACTTACCCCTTAGCTGAGGTGTGTTATGTTAGCTTTTAATTGCTGGTTAAAAAGGGATAATTAATAAGCTATTGAGTGTTTTAGCTTTACGTGATGTTTGGAAATTAAAGCTAATACATTTTGATTTAGAAATTTCTTTGTGTTTTACGGAATATTAGAGTTAACTTAAATATGAGGTAATTAAGTTTGGGTTATAAAGATAAAACTTAGTTAGGTGATAATTAGTCTATGTTCTGAAGGTTCATTTAGGGAATGGTAATTAGTGTCACAAATTAATGAAAATTAGTAAACATTTACCTTAGTAAGATTATATTTCTTATAAAAATTTATTCGATTTTAAATTTATTCTAAAAATAAAAAAACAAAAGAGGATATTGTTTTACATTTACCTGAGGTTAAAATCTTTTCAGTTAATAACCAGGAGAGCCTTTGGGGTTAATGAATAAATACAGATTAATAATACTAAAATGTATGAAAATAATAATAATAATAATGGGTGACCTTAGTGTGACGAGGATGGCCGGTCCAAGGGCCACCTAAGCGTGAATTTGTTTAAGGTGTAGAAGCTGTCGCCAACACAACAACCACATCCCGAGTTAACGAGCTGCATGACCCAATATCAAGGAATAGTCCGAGACAACTCGCAAACTGCACTGGTTAACCATTACCCCAGAACATGATCCGCAAATCGATTAACATCCAGGTTCCCAATTACTGTTGGGTAGACAGAGGCAAATGGCGTCAAGAAACTTGCCCTAACCTAACCTAACCTAACCTAACCTAATCTAACCTAATAAATGACTTTTATCCGGTTTACCCATTCTGAAATCTCTCTCTCTCTCTCTCTCAATCGTGAGTAAACGTGGCTCTTAAGATCGTCAATTTCTCCCCGGTACACCACTTCGACTCGTACCTGGAAAACCCAGAGACTATTGACCGAATGAAGTTGATCTGACAGAGATAGATCCAGATGCTTGAAGTCAATCCTCTCCCTCCACCCACCTCCACCCACCCACCTCCTCCACCCACCTCCACCTCCACCCACCACCACCTCCACCCACCTCCACCTCCACCCACCTACCTCCACCCACCACCTCACCCACCCACCTCCACTCCACCCACCTCCACTCTCCACCTCCACCTCCACCTCCACCCCACCTCCACCCACTCCACCCACCTCTCATGAACTTTCTAAAACTCTCTTGTTTAAATCACTGAGGCAATTAAACAACCAGGAAAGAAAGTAATTAAGGAAAGAAACAAATAAACAACAAGTGAATAAAAGGATTAGAGTTGTTGGACTGTTTTTGTTGTAGTGTTGTTGTTGTTGTTGTAATTGAAGTGATTTAAATGTTCGTACTTTTGTTGTTGGTGTTGTTGTTGTTGTTATTGTAGTTGTTGTTGTTATTGTTATTGCTATTGCTGTTGTTGTTGTTATTATTGTTGTTGTTATTGTTGTTGCTTCCTCCACCTCCTCCGTTCAGGGTTATTAAGCATCGTTCATTAGTATCTCAGTGTTTCAGATACAACAACTTACTAACGAGTCATTAAACATCGTTCACAAAGGAGTGTTTATCTCTCAAAGCAACATCCAACACCTCAAGACATAACTCCGGTTCAGGTTAAGGATGCCTGTGCCTTTACTTCCTCTGCAAGAACTTGGCTAGGCAACCCGGAATTAAATGCGGACCAGCTGCCAAATAGCATCATCAGCTTAATTATGCAAATGACTACGGGAGCTCGTTTGTGTTGAGAAGTGTGAGAGAGCAAAGACTTTTTTACGTTTTCCTGAAGAGGGTAAGAGCGAGGTAATGAATAAGACGAATATGGGGGAGAGGGGTGAGGTGATAAGAGAGGGGTGGAGAGGGCAGAGACAGGGAGGAGGGGTGGAGGAGGAGGAGAGGGGTGGAGAGGGGTAGTGGAGGAGAGGAGGGGATGGGGAGGGGTAGGAGAGGGGTGGAGGAAGGAGGAGAAAGAGGGGTAGAGAGGGGTAGTGGAGGAGGGGGGAGGGATGGGGGAGGGTAGGAGGGGGTAGTCTTACAGGGCCTTAGTGAAGAGTGTAAAGAAGGTATTGTGTGCTGGAGGGAAGAGGGGTGAGCAGCGGAGGGGATAGATAAAGAGGAGGGGTAGGGAGGAGGAGGAGAGGCGAGGATAATAGTGGAAGAATAAGAGGAGGAGGAGGAGGGGAAGGAGGGGTAGGGAGGAGGAGGAGAGGCGAGGATAATAGTGGAAGAATAGGAGGAGGAGGAGGAGGAGAGCGAGTAATCAGACGTAGATTAGGAGGAAAAAGAAGATAAAGAGGAAGATTAAAATGTAAACGAGAAGACAAAGGAATAGGAGAAGAAGAAGAAGAAGAAGAAGAAGGGAAATTCTTAAGGTTGTCATCACTACATATGGAAGGAAACAATAGTACTCAATCCCCTGTCATTTATAACCTACGAACCTCTTATCGTCTATATACTTTATCTCATCCATCCACACCAGACGCCACAAACAGGCATAAGAATCTAACTGAAAATCTCCCTCCTTCTTTTCACTCCTCACTCCTCTGTTCCTCACTTCTCATCCTCCACGGAACTAAAAAAAAAAATAATGTACAGCACAACAGGAATATATATTTTTCTCTCTTATTTGTTTGGTTTCAGATCCCATAAACTAGTCGTTGTTGATGCTTTGTTGTTTTTCCTCATAAGTGTCGTAAGTTTAGTGGTGCATTGTGGATACTTATGTGTTTTTCGCTTTGTAATATTTCTTTCAGCAATACAATAGACCAAGAAAGCGTAAAACGAGATATATACATTATATATATATTAGTAAACATGTATATAACCTTATATATACACACACAAAAGTCTATATATATATATATATATCAAAAGCTGTACAATATAAAGGAAAATATAAATTCCGTGTTTACAAAAGCCTCAGCCACCAGCAAAAGCCATAGGAGGCGCCTTTGATGACGTCACGAACATAAACACAAGAGTAAGAGCGGAAACACACACACACACACACACACACACACACACACGACCGGATCATTTTACGCTCACGGTTCCATTGTGTCCCTGAGAAGGAGTGCAGCCCAAAGAAAATCCCATAACTACCCACAACACACCACATAGTACAGAACCTTACGGTGTTTGGGAGAAGGAAGAGAAAAAATATACCAGCTGGGAGTTGCTTTCAGAATGTGTGTGTGTGTGTGTGTGTGTGTGTGTGTGTGTGTGTGTGTGGCCGAAGTTTATTATTGTTGCTAGTTGTAGGAGTGGTGGTAATGGTGGTAGTGTTGGTGTGGTAATGGGGGTGATGGTGATGGTAGTGATGGTAGTGATGGTAGTGATGGTAATGGTAGTGATGGTAATGGTAGTGATGGTAATGGTGATAGTGGTATTATTATTATTATTATTATTATTATT
>NW_024728474.1:180000-215000 GCF_018991925.1 Homarus americanus | reverse complement strand
TTTCCAGGTAAACGCTAAAGCTGCATCACGGTCGCGCTTTTAGGTCACCTTCCCTCCCTCCCTCAGGTCTTCCAGGTCACCTCCCTTCCCTCCCTCAGGTCTTCCAGGTCACCTCCCCTCCCTCCCTCAGGTCTTCCAGGTCACCTTCCCTCCCTCCAAATCAGGTCTTCCAGGTCACCCTCCATCACATCAGTTCACCCTTTCCCTCCCCAGGTCAGTCTTTCCTTCCCCCAGGTCACTCTTTACCTCCCCAGGTCACACCCTCCCTCCCCGTGTCAGAATTGCCGGTCCTGGAGTCTTGAATTTCAGTTATTACGAAGGTCCATTAGTGCCGCTGAATGACATCGACCTTTGGTGATCGCGTTCCTGAATCATTCATACAGCGCCGAGTGGACAGGTGACGTGCCCTAGTTTTGAGGCGCTGGGGAGTCACCTGTGTGTGTGTGTGTGTGTGTGTACAGTTGCCTTAAGGAATTTCTGTACCTCTGTGATGATGTTTGGGTACTAAGCATATACCCACTTATACCCACACTTATCCCTACACTTATACCCACTTATACCTGGTGATCCTTATACCCTGCCAGACTCCACCAGCTACTTATAAATTCATGAGCAGTTCCATTGACAATCACTCGTCATCTTAGTGCTACTCACTGCTGTTGATGTCGTCACTGATCACATCTGAATAGCATCTCCACCTTTCTATTCTCTCGTTATATTCTATTGGTGATCTATCCCCCTCTATAATCCGTAATCTATTCTCTATAATCTATCCTTTATATTCTATCCTCTATGATAATCTAGCCTTTATCCGCCATGATTCTCCCTCCATGATTTATAGATCCAAAATCCGTCCTCTATAATCCATCCTCTATTCTACATCCTCCATCCTCCACCCTCCACCCTCTATCCACCATCCTCCATCGTCCACCCTCCATCCTCCACCCTCCACCCTCCATCCTCCACCCTCCATCCTCCATCCTCTACCCTCCATCCTCCACCCTCCATCCTCCACCTCCACCTCCACCTCCACCTCCATCCTCCACCTCCACCTCCACCCTCCACCTCCATCCTCTACCTTCCACCTCCACCCTCCATCCTCCACCCTCCACCTCCACCTCCATCCTCTACCCTCCACCTCCATCCTCTCCACCTCCATCCTCCATCCTCCACCTCCACCCCTCCATCCCTCCACCCTCCACCTCCTCCACCCTCCATCCTCTACCCTCCACCTTCCATCCTCCATCCTCCTCTCCTCTCGACACTGTGAAGGAGGCTTACCACAAATCCTATCCCGTAATTTTATATCATGGCGAATGACTAAAGTAAATTCATGTCTGGTAATTCTCATAAACTCGATTAAGTGAACCAATATTGAACTGAAGAGCCGATAGAAGCTTCACTCTAATGTAAGAGCCAGACAGACAGCCAGAGAGAGACAGGGAGAGATTGACAGACAGGTAACCAGACAGAGAGTCAGTTACTTATAAGACACTTCCAGTTACATTGCAAATTCTGGTTGACGAAATATAGTAACATATGTCTGGTAAAATTCAAGTACCAAATATAAGAGAGAAACGGAACCACATACTCAGGAGATTTGGTCAAGACGAAATTGGGATATTGGTTTATGGGTCACTTGAGCTCCAGACAAATTTAGTTCTTTAAATTGATGAGAAAAAAATCAACGAGAAATATATAAAAAGAAAAGGAATTCCAATTTTGTTTTTTTTTTCCTCCGGGGATGTAAGATTTTCCTTCTCTATATAAAGTCTTGTAATTTGTGTCGGGTTTATAATTGGTTGATATTATTGATGTTTGATAATAGTGGTTAGTTCTCATACACTGTGCCTGTCATACATAACACACACACACACACACACACACACACACACACACACACACACACGGGAAGGAACCACGTCATTAATCACACCATATTTCGGAAATGTCTTGGGACGAACAATTTTGTGGTGCAGTCTTCTCTGGCCACCAACTTTATTGAAGGATTTTCTGGCAAGTTTAGACGGCGTGGCCTTGACGTGTGTGAGGGCCCTAGGGAACGTGTGTGAGGGCCTCAGAGTATGTGTGTTAGGGGGCCTGTGTGCGAGGGGGGCCTAAGGTTCGGGTGTGAGGGGCTCGTACGTGTGTGAGGGCCCGAGGGTACGTGCGTGAGGGGGGTCCTAGGATACGTGTGTGTGTGTGTGTGGGCCCTAGGATACATGTGTGTGTGTGGGCCCTAGGATACATGTGTGTGTGTGGGCCCTAGGATACATTTGTGTGTGGGCTCTAGGATACATGTGTGTAAGGGCCCAAGGATACATGTGTGTAAGGGCCCAATGATACATGTGTGTGTGAAGGCCCCAGGGAAAGTTTCATCTAGGAATCCATCCCAGCAGCCTGAAGAAATATACTTTAATGGACTAAGCTGATGGACCTGGAGGGACACACAGCAAAATCATTAAAACCGACAAACATAAACAACAACTGGTGACGGATGATTGTTATATCCCACTGTCTGTCACTCAACACAGGGAGCGAGGAATAATAACCTGGTAATGTAATATTCTTGACAATAATGTAATAACTACGACGGGAATAGTTGAGAAATATAATGAGTTTAATAATATCTGTAGATAATTTTTAGAATATGAAGTCAATTATTATAAATTGTATTAATTATTTTTATTTGATTATTACTAAAACGTGTTAATAGTTGGTGAAGTTAATTAAGAAAATATTATTATCTTCACATCTATAAATATTTACAGCATATATTTATTATGAATATTTAACTGAGAACAAATAAAAATAAATTATCCTTATATACATCCACGTATTAATTATTGTAAATTTTGTAAAAGAATAAATTACCCTCACTCATAAAATTCTATAATAATTTAAACAATCAACTTACTCAAGAAAACATTATATACTTTCGTTCATTTAAGACTGAATTTTAACCAAGACTGACTGTAAAACTTGTCCACAATCTGTCTACTACACTAATAATGGTCGACGAATGACAAGAGTTGTTAGATTACTGTTCATCCCTTGGCCATGACAGACTGACGATATTTGAAGCAGTGTGTTGTGTGAACTGACAGGGGCTATTTCATGTAGGAGGGGGGGGGGGAGAAGGGAAGAGCAAGAGGAGGAGGTGAAGAAAAAGGAAAAATAGGAAGAGGAACAAGAGGTGAAGAAAGAGGAAGAAGAAGAACAGGGGGAGGAGGAGATGAAGAAAGACGAAGTAGACGAGAGTAGAAGGAGGAGGAAGAGGAGGAAGAGAAAGAGGAAGAAGAATAAGAGGAGGAGGAGGAACACAGCGTTGGGTTTAATTGAGTTCTGGAAGGAGGCGTTTCTGCATTATAGAATATTAGCACAAGAGACGTGTGTGTGCATGTCCCTCCCAGATGGTCTCGTGAGGCGTTGACTGTGGTACTCCATCTGAGAGGCACACACACACATATGGCTCTCAGACATGGGTGCCAAATGTTCTTAGTATACTCTGGCACTGAACACAAGGCTCTTAAAATGGGTATTAGTGTACCCTCCAAGATACAATATCCTCTCCAAAATACAACGCCCTCTCCAAAATACAACGCCCTCTCCAAAACAGTACGTCCTCTCCAAAGTATATACAACGTCCCCCTCCAAACACAACAATACCTCCATTAAAAACACAATGTTCCTCTCTCTAGAAAACGAAATTATTCTTCATAAGCACAGACAACAATTTCACAGAACACATAAGAGCTGACCAACTTAATATACTTCAACATACAACACCGTGTCCTCTCCCTCAGCACAAGATGAGCTCGATTAAACTAACAATACACATTCCAAATTAACTCTCGGGGCACAAGACGTCGGCTGAGGGAAGATGAAACACTATCACTCGAGAAGGTCGTATAAGATAACTTCAACCAGGCAAGTAATGCGGTTGACCTAAGGCTACGAGAACGGCTGGGGAGGTCTGGGGGAAGTTGGGAGGGCTGGGGAGGGCTGGGGAGGGCTGGGGTGGGCTGGGGAAGGTTGAGGAAGGGTAAGTAAGGCTGGGGACGTCTGGGAAAAGTTGAGAGGGCTGGGGTGGGCTGGGGAAGGCTGGGGTGGGCTGGGGAAGGTTGAGGAAGGGTAAGGAAGGCTAGGGACGTCTGGGGAAAGTTGAGAGGGCTGAGAAAGATGATGTAGAGTGACGAAGGAACTATAGTGTTATTAACTGGAATAGGTTTCACTAGATTACCTCTCCCCCTACTCTCCCCTCCCCTCTCTACTCTCCCTATCATCCCAGCCTCTCCTCCCTATCCTCCCACTCCATCCATCCCTACCCTCCCCACACCTCCCCGCCCTGCTCCAAAGTCGGTGAGAGTTAGTTTGTGATGTGAGGCAGCCGAGCGAGGAAAGACTTCCCCAGTGGAACTTAGTCTTGGCAGGACTTTGTAAGGTAATTAGCCAGGAGTGACCAATTAGAACCTGTGGACACCCAGGGAGCTGGCCAAGATGGCACGTGATTGGTCGGTTGGTGATGTATAGTGGGAGGAGGAAAGGGGGGGGGAGCAGAGTGAAGGAGGTAGAAAGGATGCTTGATGAAAGAGAGATAAAAGAGAGAGAGAGAGAGAGAGAGAGAGAGAGAGAGAGAGAGAGAGAGAGAACACTCACCACACCATCCATTCCACCTTCCCATCTGAAGCATCTCTCATTCTCACCCATCCCTTCCTTATTCCATAATCCTTAACATTACCATACCTCTTCTCCTCCCCTTCACTCCTCTTCCAATTTTACTACACCACATCCTCTTCTTCTTCCTCTTCCTCTTCTTCCTCACTCATCATTCTTTCTTAATCCTTCTTGTCTTATATATATATTTCCCTCTTCTTCCTCAAACTTTCTTACCTACAATTCTTTCTGTACACGATTTTAGTCCCCTCTATCTTTATTTTCCTTCTCTTATTCCTCCTCCTTCCTCTCATTCTCATCTTCCTCCTTCGTTCCATTCATCAGCTATGACATAAGTGGGTAGTAAAAATGTACCTCGAGGACCTCCCAAGCTATCAGACTCCCCTACACCAACCACCAACACCACACATAAAGCATAACATGGCTCTCCCCTCCTCCGTGCCCTCCCCTCCTCCGTGCCCTCCCCTCCCCTCCGTGCCCTCCCCTTCGTGCCCTGCCCTCCCCTGCCCCCTCCCTCTCCTCCCCTCTTCCTATACAAATCACTCGAGAATTCCAGATCTAAGATGGAAAATACAAAATTGTTTTTTAACGTCTCTCATGAGGGTCATTCAAGTAACTCCGGAAGTAATCTCTGATGGTTTTAATTAACTCTTGAGGGGTTTAAGTAATTCCTGTTGGTTTTAAGTTACTTTTGTGGGGTTTAAGTAACTCCTGGTGGTTTTAATTAACTCTTGAGGGGTTTAAGTAACTCTTGATGACTTTAAGTAACTCATGTGAGCCTTTAAGTAACTCCGCATGGCCTTTTGTAACTCCAAAGAATCATTAAGTAACTCCTCATGGCCATAAATAACTCCTTTGAGCCATATACGATACTCCAGAGAACCTTTTAAGTAACTCCCTAGGCTTTAAGTAACTCCCCAGGCTTTAAGTAACTCCCCTGTCCATTAAATATCTACGAGTGGATGGATGATAGACATAAGTTGATGGTTTTCACTCTGGTCAGGTGATTGATTGGGTGAAGGTACCAATAATTTAGCAGGTAACACAGGTAGCAATGTAATATTACCTATGGGGCGTGTTACTCTTAGTATGTACTGTAATTGGGTCTTAGTGTCTGTCCGTCTGTCTGTCTGTCTGTCTGTCTTTAACTCAGCTATACATTTTAACCACACTGTATGTAGGAATGACAACTTTAGATTCTCTCCAAGAGCCGGATGTTCTCTTACCCCCAGACTGCCGGATGGTGTGAGGAAGTTAAGCTAGCCAGACACTGTTAACGCCCCGCTGTAAAACCTGGTAGACCTGTTATGTAAATGAGTTGTGTTTTACCATGAATATAGATGATGTCAGAAGCAGTTTATGATACAGTAAATCAATACAGTTTATAGAGTTACCGCTGCGAGCTAAATAGAGACAAATGGTGCCAGACATACTAAGATCAGTTGGTTGTTTTTGTGTATATCTTAACCTTTATATGATGAATCGGGTGTTATAATTGGCAGTAGTCCTTATATAAATGTTGGTTATTTACATGTACTGTTTGTATAGATTATGCGACCCGGATTAACTAGATGATCAGCAACTAATCATACCTTATCATTACGTTCTCACGTGTTGGATGACATTCCCATGTCCCCCACGCACCTCTGATTTGCACAGGTCATCAACAAGTGCCCAGCCCTCGGTTGACCTAACCCCTGTATCTCACACACAACAGCGGTGTTAAAGGAGCACTGCAATTTACCTCCAATAGTCTCTCATAAATAGATAGTTGGTATTATTAGCTAGTTTGGTTTTGATAATCATAGTGTGCTATATTTTGGTAAATAAAAATAAAAGGCAAATAGTGATTGTGTGAACACTAAATACTTTTAAACAAATAAGAAGTAACTACAAGATACCAGTAGGAGGGAACACCAGCTAGTTAGTATATGATGATTTAGTAGATGGGATTATCTGACATCTCACTGGCCCATTTTATACAGAAACAGCTAGTGAGATACGAAACTGCTATATCATAAGGTGGCAGCGGTGGGATAGCCCAAACATTCCGTAACTATATCATAAGGTGGCAGCAGTGAAGATCGAACATATAAACTAGATCATTGTTGATCCTTTGTGTAAATTCTCTTATTAGTTGCAGTGTGGATACATCACACTGCCAACTGAGCCATTTTTTCAGTACACATAGAAGGTGTATATGACCAATACTGCACTCGACCACAATCACTCTCCCAAATGTAAAGATTGGTAACCCATTTTTTATGTGGACTGGAGGTAGGGGGGGGGGGGAGATGTCCCAGGCATGAACCATCAACCACCAGGGCAGGCGGCGAGTGTTGTATTCACTCTAAGGTGATGATCAACAACCTTGTAACTAATAGGTTCGAACAGGAGCCATAACAGTGAAAAAAATATATAAAAAAATGCTGATTGCCGAACTTGTCTGGGATGTTGATGATCTGAAACTATAAAATAAACTTGCCTTCACTCACTAAATCTTACTCAGTTTACTTAACAAAATAGATAATTATAGAGATGAGGGTATGGACAGACAGAGGTAATCCTACACGTCCACAGTAAGGTCGTTAAGTCAGGCGGCGGTGGTGGACACAGAGAGATGAGTCAGCCCAAGTGTGCTTGTGTATTCTTGCGGCCAGACCTGAGAAAGCGGCCGTCTTGACCCACCCCCTTTAACAGCCAGGAGGAGCTGCAGTGGCCGTCACGGATATATGAGTATATACGACCCACTTCTGTTGCATATGTTGCACTGTTGCACGCTCCGGTAATCCCATTCTTTTTTTCGTATATATTGCATTGTCATTGCCATTCCCGGGGAAGAGATATGCAAACGTGCTTTCAACAATGGGAATCCTATATAACGTTGTAATAAATAGTAAAGACATTGTAGCTATTACTGGAGTCAAACCCCCTCCTTCCTCCCCTCAACCCCCTCCTTCCTCCCCCAACCCTCCTTCCTCCCTCAACCCCTTCCTCCCCTCCTCAACCCCTTCCTCTTCAACCCCATCTTTCTCTCTCAATATCCCCTTCTTCGCCTTAACCCTCTTACTTCCTTAACCCCCTTCCTCCCCTCCCCACTTCCTCCCTCAAAACCCCTCTTCATCCCCTTAACCTCTCCTTCTCCTACCCCCTCTTCCTCCCTCCCTTTCCAGACCGTGACTAGAATCAATAGGGCTCGTCAGATGTGTGTTAAGACCTGATGTTTGAAGTTTGGTTGCAATCCTCCCAGTAGAACTTTAGTTACTGTGCGGACAACAGCTCTCCCAAACCAACAGAAAGACAGATGGACAAACGAACATCACCATAACTACTTCCCCAAGCTCAAAATTTCTCACTCGTTGGAATAAATACATTTGATGCTCGGGATATAAATCTGAGTGAAGAATGGATTAATAAATAAGGTGGTCTCTGAAGATAAATCCCCAGTGTGTGTTTGTGTGTGTGTGTGTGTGTGTGTGTGTGTGTGTGTGTGTGTGTGTGTGTGTGTGTGTGTGTGTGAGGCATTTATATTAAAAGTGATAGTCTTGTTGTCCCTAGTCAAATAAAGCCACTATGTTCTCTCTGTCATATAGACACACTATCCCCACTCTAATATGTCCACTCTGTCCCCACTCTGACACACACACACACACTCTCTCCACTGTCATATAGCGAGTCTCTACCACTACCAGGAAGAGAAAATTATGATTTCCAGTTTAATATAACCGCTATATTCCCCTTCCTGACTCCGGAGTACCTCCTTCCCTCACTCCTTCAGGACGGCTATTCTCTCCCTACCTACTTCACTCACTCCCTCCATTCCTTCCCTCCCCTCCCTAACTCCCTCCCTCTACGACTCTCAACATGGGTTTACAAAGGGAAAATCTTGTCTAACAAATCTGCTAACGTTTTTTAGGAAAGTCTTCGAGGTAGTAGATAATGACGAAAATTACGATGTTAATTACTTAGACTTTAGCAAAGCATTTGACAGAGTACCGCATCAGAGGCTTCTGAGAAAAATTAAGGCTCATGGTATCGAGGGGAAAGTTTTAAATTGGATAAAATCATGGCTCACCGATAGAACGCAGAGGGTCAGCGTAGATGGTGTTAAATCTGAGTGGGGCCGTGTAACCAGTGGGGTTCCCCAGGGGTCAGTACTAGGCCCACTCTTGTTCATAATTTACATAAACGATTTAGATACTGGGATCAGCAGTGACATAAGCAAGTTTGCGGATGACACCAAAATAGGGCGGCAAATTAATTCAGGGCAGGATGCAAATGCATTACAGGAGGATCTAAATAAACTGCAGGGGTGGTCTGAAAAATGGCAAATGAAATTCAACACCAGCAAGTGCAGCGTACTTAATATTGGAAGAACAAATACTGACAATGTATACAGCCTTAACAACATCAACCTAGAGAAGTCGACTTGTGAAAGAGACCTAGGGGTACTTGTTGTTGTTGTTAAAGTGTGGGAGGGTTGTGGTGATTTATGTAGGGATGTGGTACATAACTCGTTTACATTGACAGTACACACACACACACACACACACACACACACACACACACACACACACACACACACACTCTGACATCAAAGGCTCATCTCCACATTTAGTCCTTTTAAAACAAACACAGCCGCCCACGCCCACAAAACACACATTTTTAACTTCCTTTTAAAACAGCTTTTCTGTTTCACCTCCGGCAAGAAGAGATAAACAGGAAGAGAACGAAAAATGGTTAATGGAATCCAAGAGAAAGGTTTAATTTGAAGCGAGTTAAAATTTTTTTAAGATGTGTGTGTGTGTGTGTGTGTGTGTGTGTGTGTGTGTGTGTGTGTGTACGTAGATCACCTGAAGATTAGACACCCGGAGGTTATTTCACCTGATGATTTAATATCTAACCTAACCTAACCTAACCTATCCTCCACTGAAAAAAATAATAATAATAATTCTAGCTGATTATATTCCTGAAATATTATATATACGTCTATTAATTATACTCCTTTGCTAATAAAAAATATCCATGATAGACTGATTATATGTCCCGTTATTATACTCGCTTGTTGATATTCCTGGCATGATAATTATTCATACATCTACTTGATTATACTCACAAGCTAAAGAGATATATTTATGATAGAGTAAAAATATGTCCGTGCGTTATACTCTCCTGATATATTACTTTAAGGTATACTGATGGATACTGATGGATACTGATGGATACTGATGGATATTGGAAGAATTGATTGAAAGTTGAAAGTATCGGAGGCAGCAGACCGAGACTAATGGCTAGATCAACACTGAGGCTCTACGACAAATGACCTTTAGAGCGAGGTGTTTATTTTCTTTTGGCTGCCACCCATTGATGTTCTCTGTTGACCGATCTAATATCCTGCGTGTGTGTGTGTGTGTGTGTGTGTGTGTGTGTGTGTGTGTGTGTGTGTGTGTGTGTTTACCCCACAATTATCTTACTTCACACACACACACACACACCTTTGATCTAGCTCCCATATATAAGCATCATTACCAACATTCCTTCCGTCATTTCTACTAAGTTACGTTTATTCAGGATTTTCAAAGTCCCTGGGGAATATTCTGTGGCCTGAGATATCTGATGGTTATAGGTGAAGAGACCCGAGGGCGAGGGAGAGGAAGAGGGAGAGGGTGGGAGAGGGAGAGGGAGACGGAGAGGGTGGGAGAGGGAGAGGGAGACGGAGAGGGTGAGGGAGAGGGTGGGAGAGAGAGGGAGAGGGAGAGATGGACGGTCACCTATGTGTACTGTATAATACTATCGGGATTACCTGAATATACACCTAGGAGCTGAAATATACACCTAGGAGCTGAAATATACACCTAGGAGCTGAAATATACACCTAGGACCTGAAATATACACCTAGGACCTGAAATATACACCTAGGACCTGAAATATACACCTAGGAGTATAGCAGTTTATTAGTAACATGAAATGGAGTGACGAGGACAGTATCTGAGTCTGAATAAACGAAGACGTGATTAATTAATTTCCATCAGAGGAGAGACCGAAGGGGTAAAGAAGAGTTCAAATGGGAGAGATAAAGAGGAGGAGGGAGAGGAAGGAGAGGGAAGGGAAGAGAGGAAAGAGGTAATGGGAAGGGAGAGAGGAGGAGGAGGAGGAGGAGGAAGAAGAGGAGGAAGAAGGGTTGAGGGACGTTATCGCGAGAAGAAAAGAGTGTGTGGTGGGAGGAAGAAGGGGGGTTAGGGGTGGTGGGAGGAAGACAAAGAATATGAAGGAGGGGGAGAAGAAGAAGAAAGAGGAGGAGGAGAAGGAGAAAAAGGGAGAAGAGGAGGAGAAGAAGGAAGAAGAGGAGGAGGAGAAGAAGGAAGAAGAGGAGGAGGTGGATCATTGATGAAGTACAGGGCTTTAGATTGGATCCTGGCAAGAGGGACGGGAGGGCCGGCATGAGTACCCACCTAAATAATGAAGCGGGGGAGCCAAGTTGAGGAGAAGGAGGAAGGAAGGAGAACGAAGAGGAGGAGGAAGAGGGAGGAGGAGGAAGGAAGGAAAACGAGGAGGAGAAGGAGCAAGAGGAGGGGGATAAGGAGGAAATGAAACGAGGATGAAGAGGAGGAAGGAACAAGAAGGACGATAAGGAAGAGGAAGGAGGAGGAGGAGGTGGAAAAGAAAGAAAGAAGTAGGAGGAGAAGGAAGAAGAACGAGAAGCATGAAGGAAGAGGAAGAAGGGAAAAAGGAAGGGGAAAGAGGAAAGAAGAATGAAGAAGGAGGAGTTGGAGGAAGAAGGTGGAAAATTATGAAGGAAGAAAAACAAATATGAGAAGGAGGAGGAAGAAGAAACATCAAGAAAAGAAGACGAATAAGGAGGAATAGGAAAACAAAACAAAAACGACATATTTTGATAAAGGATAATCAACAAAAAACAAGAATAACAACACCAATATATCAAAGTAACAACAACAACGACTTTACTTACGAGTTTTATGAAAAAGTCTTGAAAAATTTTTGCTATTGTTTTATTTACACACAGAAGATAAAAATATACCTACAGAGTTACAGGTTTATATTAGGAAGAAGTTCAAAGTTTATGTAGAAAAGTAGTAGTAAAAGTTTAGGTAAGAAGTCATGCTTAAATCAATTCTTTATATCTGAGGGTTGGCGACCATAGCCCACCGTTCAATAAAACACAATACCTGCAGCTTTACAGTAACCTTATTCAAGTTCTTATGTTCTTATGTTCTTATGTTCTTATGTTCTTACTGTATACTCTCTAATGTTGTATCTGTATAAATGTTTAACCGAGATCCGTCTTAGTGTGGTAAAAA
This sequence comes from Homarus americanus, assembly GCF_018991925.1. NCBI lineage: Eukaryota > Metazoa > Arthropoda > Malacostraca > Decapoda > Nephropidae > Homarus > Homarus americanus. Next base: position 203,004 of record NW_024728474.1, on the reverse strand, counting down.
GATTCGTTCTAAGATTGACTAAAAACTCGGCCAGGTTGAGGTAAGCGATTCAAGGGTGTGTGTGTGTGTGATTTAGCCACAATGTTAAGAAATGACGATGATTCTTGGGTGATCTGCTGAAATGTGTGAGATAAGGATGTGATAATTCTTACTCCTTCATTCTTTCAGTATCTTATGTTGACAGATAAAGGCCGGATCTCTAGTTAATGTGTGAGGTTAGGTTAGGTTGTGTTGTGTTGGGAGGGGAAGAGGGAAAAAGAGGCGAATGGGGTGAGGTAGAGGGGAGGGGGCGGGTGATGGGGAGGTAAAAATGGATGATGTGGGAGGGGGTGATGAGGAAGAGAGAAGAACTAATGAGGTGGTGGTGGGGAGAGGAGGGGAGGTGATGGGGAAGGAAAATGGATGTGGTTGGGGAGGGGGGAGGGGGTAGAGCCAATACCGCCTAAGAGACAAAACGATCAGAGAAATGAAGAGTGAAACCAGCTGAACAAATTGGGGTAAATTGTAGGTGCATTTGCGGGGCGCCTCTTGGGTATTGACGGCAGATCATTAATATGGAAATGAAGAAGGATAACGCCATTTGGCTGCTCCGGCCCCCTGATGGAGAGTTGGGGGGAAGTAGGAGAAGGAGGAAAGAGAGAGGGATGAGAGAAAGGGGAAGGAGAAAGGAAGGATGGGAGAAGGATGGAGAGAGAGACAAGAGGTGGGGGAGAAAGCGGTGAAGAGGAAGGAAAGAGAGGAGGAGGGGAGAGAAGGAGGAGGATGAATAGGAAGGCGTTGGGAGAAGAAAAGAGGATGAGAAGGAAGGAATACGAGAGGAGAGGGAAGGATGGAGGGGAATATCACACGTCGACCTCAGGGAAGGTGTCCCGAGGAGCAGAGAGCTAGGACAAGAGACCTGGGGACGCCGTGGACCAGAAAGCTTTACAATAGAACAGCTTAATGTCAAACTTTGCCCGAATCTTTTAAAGATATCTTGGACAACGGAAGACGACTTAGCAAAGTTATCTGAAGCAAAGTTGTGAGTGACGAGAGGAGGGAGAAGCTACAGCGTCTCAGTTCAGTCAGGAGTTACTACTTCTGGAGGAGTTACTGTTTCAGAAAGACAGCTTAGTGTTTCAGGAAGAGTAAAAACACTTTACTGCGTCAGGAGGAACACTTTACTGCGTCAGGAGGCACACTTTACTGCGTCAGGAGGAACACTTTACTACGCCAGGAGGCACACTTTACTGCGTCAGGAGGAACACTTTACTACGCCTGGATATAACTGTTTATCTTATCCCCCACTTAAGGGACGCAAGGAGGACAGGTCACAAACCCTTAAGGGACGTGGGGGGGGGCAGGTTAAACCCTTTAAAGGACGTAATGGGGTAGGTCAAAACCCTTAAGGGACGTAAGGGGGCAAGTCAAACCCTTAAGGGGACAGGTCAATCCCCTTAAGCTACAACATACACAATAAAACCATCTTCACCAACATCAAATTAACACTGAGACTCGAGACCTTGACCTGAGTCGTGTCCCCTCACACAAAAGACACATATTACCTACAGCCCTTTGACTTTTACGTGATCTAGAGGCCCTCAAGTCATCCTCGACGAGTAACTCCACATCACAGGTCGACGTTGGTCCTTTGAGGTCAAGAGTATTGTGGAGGATGAGCCTTAGTACCCCCCTCCCCTTCCCTCTAGTTCTCCTTCCCTCAATTACGATTTTTTTTACTTCAATGTCGACGATTTTTCTCTGAATCACATTTTTTTTATGGGATGAACATGGATACGAGTATGGTTCTGTATGTATGTATGTATGTATGTATGTATGTATGTATGTATGTATGTATGTATGTATGTATGTATGTCCTTAGATACGTTACAGTTTCCTAGTTTACTGAAGAATTGGACGAAGGAGACTAGGGGGGGGGGGTGTGGAGAAAGATGGAGGAGGTGATAAATGAGGGCAGGGAGTGATAGTGAGATTAAAAGTTGGAATAAAGAAAAAGACTATGTGTGTGTGTGTGTGTGTGTGTGTGTGTGTGTGTGTGTGTGTGTGTGTGTGTGTGTGTGTGTGTGTGTGTGTGTATTAAACAACACCCACACTTTACCAGGAGCCAAGTCAATACTCCCGTGACCTTAAAAGCACCATCATACAATAAGACTCCAGGCACTTTATTAACAGAAGTTATTTATAAAGTTGAACAATGTTGCAACTCTATTCTGTTGTCTCTCGCACTCTGACTGATAATCACTTTCATTATTCAAACAGACACTCTGCAACATTAGAGAAAGATTTAGAGTTATATCGTCATTCTGGAGTTGCAGGAATTATTGACGTGCCGTGTGTGTGTGTGTGTCGTCGGCTGATATATTACCATGCAATATCACGTTCACTAGAGGCAGCGATTTATGTGTTGATGTATTCCTGTGATCGCCTGTTAATTCTGGCATTTTATTAATTATTTTTGTTCTGGTGAAATGTTAAAGGTAGTCATTGACCTAACCTAACCTAACCTAACTTAACCTACCCTACTCTACCAAACTCTACCCTACCCTACCCTACCCTTCCCTACCCTACCCTACCCTACCCTTCCCTACCCTACCCTACCCTACCCTACCCTACATAACCTTTCTGATATCCAAACTCTTACCCGGAATTCATTAGCTAGCTACAAAAAATGATCCACTCTGCATATGCCGATGAGTTGTTGCAATAATGTTAAAAGAAATCAACGTTGCAAAAATGACTAACCCTTGCAACATTGGCTCACTTCCGGCTCAACAAACCTAGAACAAAAAACATTTGAGAATAATGAAGTGGTGAATGATATAATGTTATATAATGTACAACTGTCTGGTTGCTATGTTTGGGATGAGGAAATAATACGGATTTTTGTTGTTTGTTTTAGTAAAGTATTAATTTATGGATGTTTGGATGAGAGAGAGAGAGTTAAGAGGGTGAGTACTGGCTCTTTAAAGGCCAGTAATTAACACCTGTCACCACTCACCACCTGGGAGGCGCTGGTGAGCCGAAACTTACACCTCGTTATATTTTTAATGCCTCTCAAAGATGTTTTTTTTCCCTAGTGTCTCAAATACGCCTTTAATGACTCAGGAGATTTTAATGACTCAAAAATATTTTTAATGACTGAGATCCATTTTTAATGACTCAAAGATGTTCTTAATTAGTCAGATACGTTTTAATACTTAACTACCTTAATACTTAGAAACATTGAAAAATATGAGTTGTACATTGTAGCTGTAACCTAACCTAACCTAACCTAACTCGCAAAGTAGTGCTTCAGACAGAGTACACGATATTGGCATCACTGGAGCGTGGTCGACCAGCCTCCACTTGTAAAATACGTGGAACATGACCGTCATGCATAATGTCTGCATTTGGTTATTGCACCTACCGCAAGGATAACACAGGAAGTAGAAGTAGTAGTGTAGTAGTAGTAGTGAGGCTACAGTCACTGAATGCCTCATAGATCTGCGGCTCAACTAACTCAACACAGATAGGATAGCTACTTATGTATTAGGATATTTAATAATAAGGTAATTAAATGGTGGCGAAGGTGTGGCTATTGGGGGAGGCTAGAGGCCACGTTTACAAAAAAAGTAGTAGTAGTAGTTGTTGTTGTAGTACTGTAGTAGTAGTAGTAGTATCGTAGTAGTAGTAGTATCGTAGTAGTAGTAGTAGTAACAGTATTTCAGTCACTTGAATCGGTCACAATAAGATGCCCAGCCATCACTTCACACCACTGTACACGAGGGAGTTAAAACTATAATACTGAGTCTATGTATTCGTGGCATGAGCGTTCATATATACCCGAGTAAGAGATGACTGGACCCGCTGGAACGCTCACGATATTACCAGCTCGAGTATTAGCCGCAAGCGGAATGGCAGATATCGCACTTACCCCGTGTGGCTCCGAATACAAATTGGCTTTGGTAGAGAGAGAGAGAGAGTGACCCCCCCCCCCCACCAGCTCGCTAGGTCAGGATACCGTGCTGGCTCGCTAATACAATATGGAAATGTGTGATTATGTTTAGCCACTCTCCTCCTACCTGTGTTATCTGCCCACACGACAACACAATCAGTTAATGGATTTGTAAATAAGTGATTGGAAGAGTTAATGTTCGATCATGAAGGGAATTCAATAATTGGATTGGGTTAATTTAGATTAGGTTAAGTTGGTGTTAAGATAAGTTAGATTAATTTAGGTTAGAGAATTTACTACCACACACCTGCACAAAGTCTAACCTAACCTAACCCAACCTCTCTCACCACTAACTGAATTTGTCATGCGTCGTAATAGAACCTGTGAAGTAGCCTTAAGTTATCCAGAGCAACATTGCATAGTAAACAATGTGTAAAGATTGAATAGAGTCGAACGAACACAGTTGATGGCGTTTTCTTGTACCCATGCTTAAAGAAATAGACAGAACACATGAAGATTAGGCACTCTAGCTTATTTCATTTGACGTTTTTCATTTTAAACACACTAACTTGATCATATTAAAAAAAATCTAAAGTCTCTTCGTTACATTCAACTTAATTCTCCTTCTTGTGATAATTCCTTTCTCAAATATTGTCCTTCCACTCTTTATCACATCTACTCACTCACCTTTTCGTCAATATTCCTCTTTTCTATAATGTGATCTGAAGCCTTAAATCAGGTGGGTCCTCCTCCCTAATCTCGTCGTCTGTGTGATGAAGATTCGATCCAACAGTGTGAGAGGGCATGGAGGGGGGCGTGGAGGGGGGCGTGGAGAGGGGCGTGGAGAGGGGCGTGGAGAGGGGGACGTTATTGAATGTGGGTAATGCGGAGTCTGGTACTCAGTCATGCACAGGTTCTAGACTAAGGCGACCGAACCCTCTTGCCTAGGGGAGCCACCAGAGCTTGTCATTTTGTCATGTCATGGTTTAATTAATCTTCTTTTTTTAGTACTAAGAGGGGAGTCATCAAAGACTTTCATTCTCTTTATGTCAAAGGTCGTTGAAGGTCGGTCATAATGTTAAGTCAGGGGTCGTCAAAGGTCGGTCGTAATGTCATGTCAAGATCTTGTCATTTTACCGTTTCAACAGACCTGTCATACTGTCATGTCTTGGACCTAAACTATTCTAATGTTTCCTACTCGTGTGGGAGAGTTTTTATCACCTTACAATACCTATGACAGACAGGGCTATATGTAATGATTATACTGGAGATAATAATGATGTAAAAGACAGACAGACAGACAAAGAAAGAGAGACAGACAGACAAAAGAAGACGTGGTGTGTGAGAAATATACCAGCAATAATAAGAGATGAATTGCCAATCTCACCTTCATGTTTCTCAATCACCAAAACTCAAGAAAATTGGCTTCACAAGTTGTCGTAGCGAGAAAAACAGAAGACAAATTTAGGATATACTCTCTCTCTCTCTCTCTCTCTCTCTCTCTCTCTCTCTCTCTCTCTCTCTCTCTCTCTCTCTCTCTCTCTCCTACGCCGCTGTATTTCATGGTAATAAAGGTGAATTTTACACCTCAATACAACTATACAATTTACCTGCAATAATTGAACCCTTGATGACCCGAGTGTTGCTGGACTAGAGGATGATATTCCCTGGTAATGGTTTGCCAGTACGGTTAACGAGGTGTCCGGTCCTTCTGGGTTATTGACTTTACGCTGGGTTAAGTCAAGGTTAATATTAATATAAACTAACCTAACCTAACCTAAGCTAATCTTCACGTGATCTCAAATATCTCACAAGTTGTTCAGATCAGAGGTAGCCGGGCGTCGTTCAGTGAATTGTCGTCAGGTGAATGCCATCTCCCAGAGCTATGCATTATTCCATGCATATCGCGGTGATTTGGCCAGAGATTTTCCTCACTGTTGTCGTTCCGAGTTTTCTCCAGCAAGCATCGTGACGGTCCCGGTATGTAAAGTGAAGCTGAATGTAAATTGCGTTTAAATCCCAGATATGTAAATGTTTCCCCCAACCCACCCACTCATCCACGCACCCATCCACTCACTTACTCATCCACACACCCATCACCCATACCCACCCACCCATCCACCCCCTCCATCTCCATCATCCCCTCCCACCTACCCCAACCCCCTCCACCCTCCCTCACTCCATCCCCTCTCCCTACACCCCCACAACCCACCCCTCTTCCCCCTCTCAACTACTCTGGGCACCTAATTTGGCCATGATTTCATTTATTCAGTATAGCGACAAGGGAACCAAGAATAATTCACGTAAAAAATGATGACAAAATCTCCAAGTTGAGCGATAAGAGTTCTGATTGGCCAATGGTTCCTGTGTTAAGATAAAGGAGGAATTTGATTGGCTGATGGTCCCCACGTCTGGAGCTTTCTGCTTACAATGGGTTTACAGCACTGGCGTTGCGTGTGTGTGTGTGTGTGTGTGTGTGTGTGCGTGTGTGTGTAGTAAATATAGTTGTGGTTACTCATGATTTTGGTGTTGGTTGCGGTATTTTTTTTGGGGGGGGATGGAGGTTGGGGAGGAAAGGAGGAGAGGGATGAGATGTTTCTATTGGTCTCTCGCGTGTACTGGTGTTCTCTCTCTCTCTCTCTCTCTCTCTCTCTCTCTCTCTCTCTCTCTGCTCTACCAGGGGTTTCGTTATCGTACTGGCCTGAGAGAAGGTTAGGTTAGATTGGGTCAGGTACAGGTGGGTCAGGCTGGGTGGGTCACTCTGGGTGGGTCAGGTCAGGTGTATCAAGCCAGGTGCGTCAGACTGGGTGGGTCAGACTGGGTGGGTCAGGCTGGGTGGGTCAGGCTGGGTGGGTCAGACTGGGTGGGTCAGGCTGGGTGGGTCAGACTGGGTGGGTCAGACGGGTTAGGCACACTTGTTTCACCGCTGTGTTGACTTTTGACCCAAAGATAACCATTGTTGTTAGTCTCAAAGATCACAACCTCAATATTTTCCTTATGTCAGAGTTCACCGCAGGCAGTTACTCCTACTATAGTCACAGTGTAATATAAACGCCATATTTTGTTTTGTCTGCGTCAATAGGTAGGAGGAATATTGACCCAAGATACTTCCCCCCTCCACCCCCAGCCTCCCCGAACACCTACTAAGGGTTTATATTAACCTTCTCGACTTGCTGACCTGACCTGACTTGACCTGACCTGACTTGACCTGACTTGACCCCATTCAAGGTCATGTACCATGTAATAACCGAACACTCTGGTCACTTATTCCTTTAACTATGAATATCAATCATTGGCGATATAGCGTAATATTGTTTCATTATTAATCGGTAACAAAAAAAATATTGCAGCTTTTAATATCAATATTGCATCAGTTGATTATCAACATTGCATCATGATGGAGAATTTGTTGCATAGTTTATTACTTCGTCAATAGCAACACAGTTTTAGCCCAGTTGATGCGTTGGTATGTGTGATGAGGCTGTCAGTACCTGAGTGAACGGCAGGTGAGTCATACACCTGCCTGTACACCTGTGATGCTATTTTAGGTGTTTAATCCCTTGAGTACGATGATTTAACCCTATTGAGTACGATGACTTAAGCCATTGAATCCGATAACGTAAACCTTTATTTTTCCCTCTGATTCTCCTTTACGTGTTTAAAGGCAAGAAATAATGGAGTCTGGCACCCACAGTCAACCACGTATTGATATGTAAACACGGGACGACAAGATGGATGCTTCGTGTTGAGGTGTGCTGATCCCGTCGGCTGGTGCTGCAGGTGTAGGATGATGCTGCAGGTGTAGGATGATGCTGCAGGTGTAGGATGATGCTGCAAGTGTATACTGATGATGCAGGTGTAGGGTAATGTTAGCAGGTGTAGAGTAATGTTAGCGGGTCTAGGGTAATGTTAGCAGGTCTAGGGTAATGTTAGCAGGTGTAGGCTGATGCTGCAGGTGTAGGCTGATGATGCAGGTGTACGGTAATGTTAGCAGGTGTAGGGTAATGTTAGCAGGTGTAGGGTAATGTTAGCAGGTGTAGGGTAATGTTAGCAGGTGTAGGGTAATGTTAGCAGGTGTAGGGCAATGTTAGCAGGTGTAGGGTAATGTTAGCAGGTGTTGACGAACTCAGAAGGAAATTTTATTTACCTTTAATTTTCTGTCAATATTTTTATACCAACACGAGCATTTTCTCCAACCTCCCACCTCCATCCTCCATCGTCCACCCTCCATCCCCCGGCCTCCATCGTCCAGCCTCCAACCTCCAACCTCCATCATCCATCCTCCATCGTCCACCCTCCATCCCCCGGCCTCCATCGTCCACCCTCCAACCTCCAACCTCCATCCCCCAGCCTTCAACCTCCATCCTTCAACCTCCAACCTCCCACCTTCAACCTCCAACATCCAATCTCTCACTTCCAACCTCCATCCTCGAACCTCCAACCTCTACCCTCCAACCTCCAAACTACATCCTCTAGCCTCCATCCTTCAAGCCTCCAGCCTCTTCACATCTCTGTCAAGGTTTCATCACTAAGCCTGAGTCCAATTTTGATCTAATCAGTAACTTTTGCGTAATTAATCTCGAATACCTTATGACGGTTTCCAGGTATAAGTTTGAAGGGAACAAAAATCATTAAGGTGACGAAAGTTGGACAAGAGTAAAGTTGTGTCAGCCATAAGTTTTTGGACATAAATTTGGATAAGTTGATCCTTGAACTTAAAGTGTCCATTTAGTCTGGTTACGGTAAATGTTTTATTTTTATTAATATCCGTATTCTAGTTATAAATTCCTTCATATCATTAAAAGAATGGATTATTTGCAAATTAGACCCCATCATCTGAAGATTAGCACCCTGGAACACCTGAGGATTAGCCCCATATTATCTGCAGATTACCGTGAGATTAATTGAAGATTAGCCCCATCATCTGCAGATTAGCCCTGGAACACCTGAAGATTAGCCCCCGGATCAGATAAAGATTAGCCCCATCACCTAAAGATTAGCCCGGATCACATGAAGATTAGCCCCGGATCACTTGAAGATTAGCCCACAGAATCGCTTGGGTCATGGGTCCCACTTTCCCTTTCACTTCAACCTGTGTGTGATAAGTGTGACGTCAGACTCAGGTTACAGATAACTAGGATTGATTTGTGAGTTGTGTGGCGGAGTAAACAAGTGGTGGTTGAGTACAAGGGAGGGGGGGACAACCTCACGTGTTACCTTCAGTAGTGCGGCAACAAGTAGAAAACAAACAAACAAGGGGAGGAAGAAAGTAAGAAAGAAAGAAAGAAAGAAAGAAAGAAAGAAAGAAAAAGGTAAATTGTTATCCCCGATTGTAAAACTTCATAGTTACAAGAATATAAAAATAAAATTATTCAAAAATTTTACCCAAAAGACAAATACAGAAATCTAAATTTATGCAGTAGCCCAAATTATTTCACACTGTAGTCTCCGCCTTAACCTCTCGTTCACAAAAGATAAATACGAAAATTGTGGCGTGATTCCCATAAAAACCTACACTCTCATGGCTTTAGGAACGACTGTCTGGAATTACGACTTATCTACATATTTATAGTTCCGAGATCCTGCAACGCTCCCAGAATATTGAGAGTGGATATATGGGTAACAGTGGCTGGGGGTGTGGGGTGGGTGGTGGGTGTGGGGTGGGTGTGGGTTGTGGGGTGGGTGGTGGGTGGGTGGTGGGTGAAGAGGTGGGTGGGTAGGGGTGAGTTGGTGTGGGAGCGGTAATACACGAGCCCTGAGCCCCAGCCCTCATCTTAAGGCCCTTACCTCACGGTCCTTACCTTACGGGACTCACCTGACGGCCCAGAATGTATCAGGTCCGCTAAGGTAATATTTTACCTGTGAGTATCAATATTGTAAAATTTCATTCGGGAAGAGAGAGAAAGATGGAGCCGATAAATATGATTCTTAAGAGGATATATTGAGGGAGGTGTATCGTCGTGGGCATGGTGGGGGTGAGGGGGGATAAGGGGATGGGGGTGAGGGGATAAGGGGGTGGGGGTGAGGGATAAGGGGGGTTGGGGCAGGAGACAATATCAGCTGGTAGACGTATAAAGTGCTTAGTTGACCTTTGATCCCTTAAGCATGGTGTGAGAGGTCAGAGGATGTTGTTGTTCTGTGTGTGTGTGTGTGTGTGTGTGTGTGTGTGTGTGTGTGTGTGTGTGTGGTTACTCCATATAACTTAATACAGAACAGAAGTTAAAAAAAAAAGATATAATTTCACCTGACAACCTCCATATATCACCTCCTGCCTCCCCGCATATTTTACTCTACATGTACACGACACGACCTCACAACAGCTACCTGGAGTATACTCTTTAACCTGACATACACAGGCATATTCATTAAGTCCTGATTACTAAAATACCCGCGGTCTGCTTTGGTCTTGTGTGTTGGCGGGCTTTGTGTGGTCCACCTGGCTAATTAGTGTCGTAGTCACTCGTTTGTTCCAGGTGTATTTGTTTAGTCTCTCGTATGATTATTAGTGTGGCTTGTGATGGGTAACTCAAGGCGTATATATCATAACAGAGTAACCCAACACCAGCCAACCCTGCCTGGCCATAGGAATGAACCCGTGTCTCATAAGTCACAAGCATAAAGGCTAGAATAATGGAGTCATACTGTTGAATATATATATACAGTATACAAGATATAAATCTATATATCCAAGGTATAAAATTCGGTCCTCCCCACCCTGCTATATGGCAGCGAGACATGGGTCACATACAGGAGGCACCTCAAGGCACTTGAAAACTTTCACCAACGTAGTCTACGTTTCATCCTCCGAGTTCGCTGAGAAGACAAGAAAACAAATGCCAGTATTCTTGCTGACACCAACTGCAGGAGCATCGAGGCTACCATTATCCATGAACAACTATGCTGGACTGGCCATGTTACCCGCATGGTCGACAGTAGACTGCCAAAGCAGCTACTTTACAGTCACCTAACGAATAGGTAACGTAACGCCGGCGGACATAAGGATAATCTTAAGACAAACATGAAAAAGAGCCAAATCGACCCCCTCACCTGGGAGACGATTACTCCACACCGTAACGCTTGGAGGAGCACCACACAAGAAGGTGTCAATACTTTCGAGTTAGCCCGACTGCACAACGAAGCAGACAAGCGCCAACGCGGGAAAGACGATGTCGCCGCCACTCCCGCACTAGATGTAGTCCAGCACATGTGCAACATCTGTGAACGACCCTGCCAGTCCCGTATCGGTCTCTTTAGTCACCTCAGAACTCACCAACCAACCTAGGTGACATCCTTAATAACTCATAACCATTGTATCATAGCTGGGTGATCGTCATACTCGATTCCAAGTGACAGCAAAGTAGTAGTAGTAGTGTGTGTGTGTGTGTGTGTGTGTGTGTGTGTGTGTGTCGCGTGAATGCGTCTGTGTGTTTGCAAACGTCTTTACAACAGTACGTGAACGTATATGTACACTAGTATACGCTCGTATTGATAACTTTCCTCCCCCAAAAAATGAAATTCAGGACACATAAATTTAGGTGAGATTAGAGACCAACAATGTGGTTTAGATCGATCAAGTAGCCGCTGGGAGTAGTAAATTAGTCCATAACTCTCCCGGCCGCCGACCAACGTCCCAAAATTTACTGGAAGAGATGCCATATTTTTCCCCGTCTTGAGAGAGAGAGAGAGAGAGAGAGAGAGAGAGAGAGAGAGAAGGACATTTCAATTATTGCATTTCTCTCCCTCCTCCTCCCTCCTCACTCCGCTAACAACCCATAAATTGGTCTCTTGGTGGAAGTAAAGAGATTTTTCCCCACTCTTCGTCAACATTTGTTCAACTTTAAAGGATGTAGATAAATTCGTGTCTTATTGGTACTTGATATCTTCTGATTTTAATATGATTATGAGGCAAATTCTTTTAAATCATACTGTCTTAAGAATTATTATTTTCACCTATAAATCTTTCAGGGGTTTAATAATTATCCTCAAAAAGTTGTAATTAAAACCTACCATCCCGAAAGAATCACAACCTAAACCAATCTTCCTCAAAGGGTTAAACCACACCCGGAAAGAGTCAAAAACCAAAAAAAAAAAAAAAATTCTCCCCCGCAGTTCTTGCTGATTGAAACTCGTTCACCTGACGTATAGGTTTTTCAGGCCAGGTAGTGTCGTGTACACCTGTAAACTCAAGCAAATAGGTCCAGGTATTGATAACTTGGAGCTGTACGGTTATGGCCGGCATTTACGATACGAATTGGATATCGTTTGTTGATTATCGGGTGGGGATAGTTAAGGGAAATGTGATATCTAGAACCGAACGACATATCCTCCCTTGATTAAATGTAACGTACAGGGTTATCAAAAAGAAATACGCCTAGATTGTTAATGATTATACAGGGTGTGTCATAAGTCTCGCACTATAGGAATCACAACCACTCAAAGAAGATGAGTTATGTACAAAATCTGTTGGCTACCAAGTTCATCCAAGAATCATTGAATATTTTAAAGCATGAACAACTGAACATTACATCTGAAAACATCAAAATTGACCTTGTGAATATTGGTCTCGTGCTGGAGATACGTGGCCACCAAGCACGAGATATGGCCACGTACAAGCGATACATGGCCAACAAACACGAGATATGGCCACGTACAAGCGATACATGGCCAACAAACACGAGATATGTCCACGTACAAGCGATACATGGCCAACAAACACGAGATATGGCCACGTACAAGCGATACATGGCCAACAAACACGAGATATGTCCACGTAGAGAATACATGGCCAACAAACACGAGATATGAACACGGTAGAGCCACTTTCTGCTATATACCTTTTGATTACGTGCAAGGTATTCATCATTACACACGCCGGAGCAGGGAGTAGTTAATAATGCTGGCGGTGTGGAAAGATGTTGAGGGAATCAGTACGCCTCAATGGTCAGGGAGGCTATTATTTACCCGCTCAACCGCGTCTCGTCACGACCCCTGCAGCCACACTGTTGATTTTAGCAGCGGCATGAAGCAGTCCCACACTCTATTAATTATTATTGCTGGTGTTTAACATTGTACCTATCGATTGAGGTGAAGTTGATGTGAGTAAACTATTAATTGTTGAAGTTATTAGTGATCTTGTTGTCATCTGTTCATACTTCAAGTTTAATAGTTAAGTGAGTAATTGTGTTTTGTAATTTAAGGACAGACGGACAAACAGATTCATGTTTGGACTTACCTAAGATAATCTAACCTCAGGTAACCTAACCTAATCTGTAAAGTTAGGTTAGGTTAGGTCAGGTTAGATTAGATTAGATTAGGTTAGGTTAGGTTAGGTTAGGTTAGGTTGGCATTAACACGAGTGAGGGGCTAATCTTCATGTGATCCCTAATAACATTCTTACCACCAGGTGCGACAACATCTTATGTTACTAATGACACCTGGGGATATCATTAACACCATTTCCACTTGACTAATTATCTTGTCCCATTAAAGCGGCTCTTGTGTTGGTGTTTATGTCTCTTGTCGGACAAATGCACTTTGTAAATAAACCTAAAACTTGGGGAAAATTGACTCTAAGTAGGTGATGGTGGTCAATGCTCCCTATTTTCGCTTGGGTCGTGGTGAACTTGGTACCCATTTACAGCTGGGTGAACTGAGAGCGCCCGTTAGTCGAACCACAGACCCCTGGAACGGAAGTCGAGTGCTGTATCCACTAGACCGCTGCGCTCATTAGGGGGTCTGTGTTACACGTTGTGGTCACAGCAGAAGTTGAAAGGTCATTGCCACAGTTGAAGGTCAGGGGTCAGTGCCACATTTGAAGGTCAGGGGTCAGTGCCACATTTGAAGGTCAGAGATCAGTGCCACAGTTTAAGGTGAGAGGTCAGTGCCACTGTTGAAGGTCAGGGGTCAGTGCCGCATTAGAAGGTCAGAGATCAGTGCCACAATTAAGGTCAGAGGTTAGTGCCACAGTTAAGGTCAGAGGTAAGTGCCACAGTTGAAGGTCAGAGGTCAGGGTCAAGATTTATTACTATACACTGGCACTATAGATATCCACAATATTATCCACACAGTAACCCTACGTCATTAATTGGATTACATTGTGGGATCAGAGAAAACGAGATGGATTTATCCCCTTAAAACTTTCGAGTGTATGAAGGATTTAATTAATTGCCTTACATAGGATTTATTTCATAGGATTTAAGTTAATATATTAATATATTATATACAGTGTAATGTATACTGTATAACGTAAGCGTTTAATTATGTATTATCCCGTCACACACACACACACACACACACACACACACACACACACACACACACACACACACACACACAGTCAGGTCATTTTCCCCAGCTATTAGGGAAGGATATTGCGATGTAACTCCACAGAAAGTTTTCTTTGATCTGAAGTTCATTGAGGGCCGGATATAAGGTTCATTATGAGGGCCGGATATAAGGTTCATTATGAGGGCCGGATATAAGGTTCATTATGAGGGCCGGATGTAAGGCAGCAGGATGACCCTCTTAAAAGGTTTCTCTTGGGATCTTAAATTCAATAACTCTATAGTAATAATAGGTTCAGGTATACACTCTTACCTAACCTAACCTAACCTAACCATACCATTAGGACAGAAACCCATTAGGACAGAAACCCATTAAGACAGTAACCCCATTAGGACAGAAACCCCATTAGGACAGTAACCCTATTAGGACAGAGACCCTATTAAGACAAGAACCCCATTTGACCAGCGTCCTATAGGGGAAGGTCGATACTTAGGTAGAATCCCGACATTGTTGAGGGTCTTTATTGGCACTCGTGACGTGGGAACTAATGGTCGGGTGGGGTCATTACGGCTATGGGGAGAGGGGAGGAGGAGGTGAGGATGGATTGGTGGAGAGGAGGGGAGTGTGTAGGGAAGATGGGGGGGGGAGTGTGGGGGTGAGGGAAGGAGGGTAGGAAGGTGGTAAAAGAGAGGTAGAGAAGTGTGGGAGGAGCAGAAGGAGAGGAGGGCAAGGAGTAAGTCGGTTCGGAGGAGGAAAGGAAGAGAGAAGGGAAGGAGAACAGGGAAGGGTGAGAGAATGGGAGGGGAGGGAAAGGAGTAGGGAAAATATAAGGATTTTAAAATATTGGAGGAAAAAAATCGAAAAAGAGAGATTTGAAAGAAAAATAAAACGTAGGGGATATATTGTGAGGTAGAGAAGATGATGTGAATGAATAGTAATTTTTAGCCATACGTGTTTTATTATGGTTCATTCACGAGCTGAGTTGTTGTGATGACGCCATTGAGGAAGACGGAGATATTGGCGTAATGTACCGTGGGAGTCTGTTACAAAATTTATGGCCTGGATAGAGAGAGAGAGTTCACTTTTCTCTTGTATCCCACTTTGATGATCTACACACACACACACACACACACACACACACACACACACACACACACACACACACATATACACGAGTTTCCAAAAGTTAAATCGCTTGTCGTGATGCTGTTATGGGAGTCAAAGTTTTCCCTTTACTGGTACCTCAAACACCGAGGTTGTTGTGAAGGACGAACACCTCAAGCTATTCGTAAGACATTGACTAAAAATATCGTAACTATAGTGATCAATGTCAACGTGTAATATAGTAGCGCAGTTATTGATGGTCGATGACACACACACACACACACACACACACACACACACACACACACACACACACTTAACCATCCCCATTGGCCTGATATTGAGCACCTGGTAGACGGGACCCTAGTGAATGGGCGCTGTGTTACAAAGGCTTATAGTAGGATTACCTGCAATCAACTCTCGTGGCGTAGCGCTTCAACAGGTGAATGGCGAGAGGGAGTATCGGAGTCAATTATCCACCAGTTGTAATCCATCTCTCTTTACTGATGGATGAGAGTGGATTGATGTTATACTCTGGTGATATATGGCTTTTGTGTGTGTGCGTGTGTGTGTGTGCGTGTGTGTGTGCGTGGCGTTTAGGTGTAGCAGAGAGAGGAATTAATGATGTGTGTATTATGTTTCTAGAGTACACACACACACACACACACACACACACACACACACACACACACACAACTTTGCCGAATATAAAACTGTATCAAAACTGATCTTCAATTCTTTCTCACAGTCATTCAACAACTTCCACTAACTTAACCTATTGTTCGTTCCCAATGAGTGTTCCTGGCAGGTGAGTCCTTTGGATGCCTCTCTCTCTCTCTCTCTCTCTCTCTCTCTCTCTCTCTCTCTCTCTCTCTCTCTAAAGCAGTCTAACTTATGAACAGTCGATTCCAGTACAAAAAATTAAAGGATTTCTCGGTCAAAGTGTTGTTGTTGTTTTTGCGGTTATTTGTTGTTGTGGCTGTTGTTGTTGTTGTTGTTATTGCTGTCGTTGTTATCATCATCATCATCATAAACAACCCTTCACTCACACCATCAATCACCCCCTCCCCTATAGCACACACGCCTCACACCACCATAAATTTGCCCCCCGAGACTAACCAACCTTGCCCTGTGTTCATTGATTTCCGTAGATTATAAAACCCTATCAAGTACAGCCCGGCCTGCCAGCACCCTGTTAGCGTCACCCACACCTACCTTATCGGGTTATTGGATGGTGACCACAGCCAGCACACAGTCATATAAGAACATAAGAACATAAGAATGGAGGAAACTGTACCGGGTCTATTGGCCCATACTGGCAGTCCCGTTTACACCCAACCCCTATTGCTCATATAAGCATCCAACCTATGTTTGAAGCTATCCAGCGTATTCGAGTTAATGATGATATTTGGTAACTTGTTCCATTCATCCACTACTCTGTTTCCAAACCAGTGTTTACCTATTTCGCGCCTAAATCTAAATTTGTCTAATTTAAAACCATTGTTACGAGTTCGCTCCTGGTTGGATAGTTTGAGTACCTTTGTAATCCCTTTGTTTAGCCCTGACTTCCATGTATAGACCTCTATCAGGTCGCCCCTCGCTCTACGTCTCTCGAGGTGCAAATTAAGATGCTTTAACCTGTCTCTATACTCAAGGTTCCTAATGCCCGGGATTAGTCTTGTCATTCTCCTCTGAATTCTTTCCAAGGATTCTATATCCATTCTGTAATACGGTGACCAGAACTGAACTGCGTAATCCAGGTGTGGTCTCACAAGCGCAAGATACAGTTTTAGGATGACCTCGCTAGTCTTGTAACTAACACTCCTTTGTATGAACCCAAGTACTTTATTAGCCTTGTTACGAGCAAAAACACATTGTTTACTTGGCTTAAGGTTCCTACTTATCATTACTCCTAAATCTCTCTCGCAGTCGGATTTCTCTATAGCATCGTTGTTCATCTGGTATCTGGTTTCCCTTGTTTACATCTCCTATACTGAGTACTTTATCATGCATTGCTGACTACTGAATGTATGTGGCTGATATTGTCTGTCTGTCTGCCTGCCTGTCTGTCTATCTGTCTCTCTGTGTCCTCATTATCTCTCTCAAGGGTTGCTGTTGACCGTAGGGGATTAGATTATTGACCGAGGGAAGTAGCTAGGCTTAGGTGACGTGTGCAGGACGTGTATTGGATTTTTTTTCGTGTTTTTCCAGGTGAGGTGAAACACAGGTAAGGTTGTTTATTGGTCACCTGAGTTATTTAAATTTGTTTTGTAAAATATTCTTCCATTCTTTTTACTGACATGTTTTCTAGGGGTCGAAATAAAACTTTTTATTTTTATTTTCTGAATTCCATTTAAATTAAAAACTAAACGCCGGAAATTAATTGTAACATACCGGATTTTATTTTATTTTTATTTTTTGAATCGTCATTAACAAATTCTCCCCCTGGTCTTTCACTTAGTTTACGTAAACAAGAATGTAATTACTACCAAGGTTTACCTGTGTCATAGTACAGGTGTGTGGTTGATAAGAGCTACATGTTTCACCTATAGTTTTGGTCTGATTATATTGTTATACAATTTAATAAACGGTTAAAAAAAAGTTGTCACCATATTATAAACAAAATACCTAGTGGCCTCTGTAGGTGTTCTCAGTCTTAACCAAAATATATATTACACTATGAAGACGTTATAATCAGGGCCACTGTATATAACCTACTGCTTATTGAACTAACTTTATAAATTAATGATATAAACATAAAACTGCAATCCACGAAGCCTTTCTCAAGCAACTACAATACACTCTGGACGGACAGACAGACAGACCGACTTACTACCTGGACCTTCGCATTTTGCAGTCGACTTAAAGATAACTCTGAAATCTGGAACAACAATAACAACACCCCGTACGTTCCATAAACAGCAACACGGAACAATATAGTCTGTTTATTCATCCCCACGCGACGCTAAATCTCACACACACACACACACACACACACACACACACACACACACACACAGAATGATTATAATACTCTCCCTCTTTCCAAAATCCTTGTTAGTGCAAAATAACAGAGCAAAGGCGCGTATTTAACCTGTCAAAGGGGGATCGAGTGTACCACAAGGACGATTAGACTTGTTTTAGTATGCAGTAAGTATCCAGTACCAAGGAGCAGTCAGGCAGTGTTGATAGTGCCTCCAGGTGTGCTAAATTAGGGTACACCAACACAGGTATATTCCAGGTGTACTTAAGTATCGTTTCTCATTAGCCAGAGGTATTTTAGTGAGATATTTACATGTGTGGGTAGACAGGTAAGCCGATAGGTAATATATACACATACACACACGCACACGCACGCACACACACACACACACACGAAACAAACTGATACCTGGCTTAAAAAAAAGAACAAAGGAAAACAATAACAAGAAGAGCAATGCGCAATAACAAAAAGAATAACAGCAATAACAAGAAGAATAACAAACAGTAACAAGAAGAATAACAGGCAATAACCATTAAAATTCTCCCCGATAACGAAGAAGAGAATTACAGTTAATAAAATGAAAAATTTTTGGACAGCAAATAATAAAAAAAAATCAATAATAATTTCAAAACAATGGATAATAAAATACAAAATAATTATTACAGTAAATGTTAAAATAATAAATAAAATATATGTATGATAAAACTGACATGTGATGAAAGTGTAAACGAAACGCAAAGGAAAAAAAAATACAGAAAATATGAGAAAATGACAGACACAGACAGAAACAGACAGAGAAAAAAACAAGACATTAATATTTTATTCACAGACTACAGACATGCAAATACAGACAGGTAGACGGGCAGGTAGAGAGGTATAGTATATATGTCTAGATAAATAGACAGTCAGACATATAGATAGATAACCAGATGTGCAGAGTTAGACAGGCAGGCAGACAGACACACAGACAGACAGACAGACAGACAGATACACAGACAGACAGACAGACAGACAGATACACCCAGCCAAATATTAACGTACTAAGGGGAATAACTCAATAACACACACGCTAATATTTTTCAGACTTGCCAACACTCGTCGAGGTTCATACGGTCGGAATTTCTCTAGGCCTAGGGTGATGATGTAAAAAATGAACCTAACTGAAATACTTAGTTAAGGAAGCCTTCATTATGTCCAAAAAACAAGTGAGACTCCTACCTTAACTAGATACATTCACTTCATACCAGTTAAGAGACTAATTAACACTGAGACTCCTACCTTAACTAGATACATTCACTTAATTCCAGTTAAGAGACTGATTAACACTGAGACTCCTACCTTAACTAGATATGTTAATAAAAGTCATGGAAATTCTTTGGACTAGATTTTAGGGGTTAATATTTTGTCTCTTAACCCGTATTAAGTGAACGTATCTAGTTAAGGTAGAGTCTCAGGGTAAATTTGGTTTCATTTTTGGACGATATTTTTTTTTTGTGTTATAGATTAAGTCAGCGAGTTATATACAGTATCTTCTAACATCGCTCACCAGTTACGAGAAAAAATTTATAGTACGTAACTTTTAGACTCGAGGGTAAAGAGTTCGTGTCTGATAACCTGATCCAGTGTTTATCTGTGACAAAAACCTGAAGGAACGGGTTTTAGTCCAAGTGTTTTATTATTGGTAATTTTAGGTTACGTTAGGCTACGTTAGTTTAGGTTAGTTTAGGGTAGGTTAGGCTTCGGTTAGGTTAGGTATGAGTTAACCATCTAAGGCTTAGTCCTCTAGACACCAGGTTGAAGAGCTAATTAAGCTGGCAGGACAGGTACAGGTGTTGACGTGAGGAGCATTAACATAGTGTAATTATCCCTGTTGCTGGCCGTTCCTGTTGACCCAAGGTAAAGTGTTCCTGCTGTGTGTGTGTGTGTGTGTGTGTGTGTGTGTGTGTGTGTGTGTGTGTGTGTGTGTACCATGCACCAGGAAGTCAGTCTGGCGTGTACTTCAAGGCCAGGAATGCTCAGCAAGCTTCTGTCACCTCACCAACCTTTTCCTAGATAACCAACTGCGTATTTTAACCCCCGTGTGTGTGTATTCCTCCCCCTTCCCCCTCCACCTCCTGTCTCTCACTTTACCTTCCTCCTTCCTCACTACATCTCCCTTCCTTCTTCCTCATCTCAATCCTCCCACCTCCCTCTTCTCTCATCCTTTTTCCTTCCTTACTACCCTTCCTTCTAACATCCCTTCCATCTCACCACCTCTCCTTCCTTCCCTCCTAACCCACCTTCCTCACCGTATCTCCTCAGCTCCCTCCCCCACCCCCTCACTCTCCCTCCAACACAACACTGGTAACGAACAAGATAACATTGACCCATACTACATAACACATACGTGGCAGTGTGTTGAATCAAGTGTTATTGTTGCCTGTCATGTGCTACGGGTTGGACTGGACTTGGTGAGTAAATGTTTGCTGTCCTCCGTTCGTATGTGTGTCAGTCAGTCCGTGTTTGTGTCCGACCGTCCGTGCGTGTGTCCGACCGTCCGTGCGTGTGTCCGATTACGTCCGTCGGATTTTAACCAAACTTAATAGATTAATTTATCATAATAAAGTGTCAGGTGAGTTTAGTCATTAGTATTGTGTATCACTATTGTTAAGAGTTCTGTCATCTTGTACTTTTTTAAGGAGCTATGTGGGTTATGATCATGTGTGTGTGTGTGTGTGTGTGTGTGTGTGTGTGTGTGTGTGTGTGTTAACAGAAACGATGTGAGTAAGTGTGTGGATGTAACTGAATAAAATCTTACAGGAGTTCAATAATTAGTATTCTATTCCTCTAACAGTGGTAGGCTGGTGACGTTAACTTGTTTTTACACGAGGTAACAACAGCTGACAGATGTAGTAAGTAAGGAAGGTCGGAAACACAGCGATACTCAGGAGCTATTTTCCAAACATTAGTGAGTGTGGCGGACCTTGGGGGACCACATGACAGTCAGGCAGTAAATAACTCAGAAGCTGGAGTCATCAAGGAGCTAAAAAAACAACAACAAAAAGAAACAATTGCCATTACAGGCATCCTCCCGAGTGTGAAGTACGAGACGTTTTGTTGCTACCTGAAGGAGGACGCTGGAGGGCGCAGAAGGAGGACGCAGAAGGAGGACGCAGAAGGAGGAGGACGGTGAGGACGCAGAAGGAGGACGCAGAATGAGGACGCTGGAGGACGCAGGGAGGACAGAAGGAGGACGCAGAAGGAGTGGTGATGAGGACACAGAAGGAGGACGCAGAAGGAGGACGCAGGACGCATTTAATGGAGTGACGGATGAACGGATAACTTATGGACGCTCGGCCGCCCTCAGAGACTTACCTCAGCCCGTTGGATGAACACTAACCTCAAATAGCAATAGATTTTAACCCAACTTGGTGTAGGGATTTCATCACACCAAGATTTGAGAGGGGTGGGGTTAGGTTGGGGCGGGGTGGGGCGACTACCTACTTTAACCTCCACACAATCAACCATCTAACACACATACCATAACTCGTCACTAACCACAGTAATAAATTATAAACTGACAGTGCAGGATGGGGTGTCAGCTACGTCAGTCAAATCGTCAGGAAGTGTTTTTGTTTGGTCGGTCATGGATGGATGATGAATTTAACGTGCTGATAATGTTGTTCTCCTCCACACCAACAGTTTGGATTACTTTTGGGACACAACACCGAGGTAACGGGAAGTAGTTGATGTAAAGTTTGTAAAGAAAACAGAGATAAATAGAGTTATATATCTTACTTCTAGAAAAAATATCGGAAGCCATAATATATAACAAACTTTTCTACGAACCAAACCAAAAGAAAATAAGTTTTCATTGGATTTATTTTTATTTAAGTCATTTGTTAACCTAACCTAATGAAAATACCTTACACATTCTTCGGTATATTTACCTGTCCTCATCAACACACACGAAGAACTGGGAAGGTGTGTAGGTGACGTTATAGCCACAGGTGTAAGAGGCTCTTAATTAATCATAGGAATTTTTGTGTTTAGTTATGTTATTGCAGACTGTTATTATTGTTATTGATTTCATTGTTATTACCAGTGTTGTTACTTGTTGGTTTTATCATTATTATTATTCAGAATCGTGTTAATACTTATAGAATATTTATCGTCCTCGCGTAAGAGTCAGTGGTATAATACTGCCAGTAATACTGGTACGTTTACTGCCGGAGTTACGGCCAACTGACTTGATAGTACAATACTTCCACCTTCTCTGTATGATATCGTCTCTGTCTGTCTGTCTCTCTTTGTGTCTGTCTCTGTCTCTCAGTCTCTTTTTTATTTCTCTCTATATATATATCTATCTCTCAACGGCGTCTTTACACACACACACACACACACACACACACACACACACACACACACACACACACACACACACACATACACACATACACACACTGTGACTCCCCTGACCTGACCTATTAAGAGTGATCACGACAATGTAACCTTGGTCCGGGTCAGCCAAGATTTATAACCAGTTTCCGTTCCAGTGTCTAAGGATGAGAGGTCGTGTCTAGTTTAAGGTGGGAACGAGAGCTTCTTCCCCAACTCCGACAACTGCTGCAGATATTGACTATGAGGCTACTGTCACTGAATGCCGCATAGATCTGCGGCTCAACTAATTTAACACAGATAGGATAGCTACTTATGCATT
>NW_024728474.1:167500-175000 GCF_018991925.1 Homarus americanus | reverse complement strand
GTGTGTGGGTGTGTGTGTGTGGGTGTGTGTGTGTGTGTGTGTGTGTGTGTGTGTGTGTGTGTGTGTGTGTGTGGGTGTTTGTGTGTGTGTGTTGATCCCTGGCCTCTCGTCACCCACCTATCTACCTACCTACCTACTCTCTCTCTCTCTCTCTCTCTCTCTCTCTCTCTTGACTGATATCCTCATCATCTCTTTATTATTTTTTTTGAGAAAGAGATAATTTATTCCTGTATTTTTCAATTTTTCCTCTTTTATTTTCTTATTTTCCTTCTTCTTCCTCTTCCACCTAGGTCAAAGTTCACTCAGGGTCACAGTTCAAAGTGAAAAAGAACTTTGTCATGTGTTTCAATAGCGGGTTGAGTTCTCTCAGTAAAACACAGAGGAGAGACATTTGATGAATTGGTTGAGAGTGATATGGCTTAAGCCTTTGTCAGAGATTGGCAAAGGTCAATGCTGAGGTCAACCATGAGTCGCACACACACACACACACACACACACGCCCCTATCATCAAAAAATATACATTTATATACACATACATGTATAGATTGTGGTATACAGAACAGGTGTGGTAATTTGCGTTCAGTGAAAGACTTGCGTAATTAGTGATTTTAATTAGTTTAGGTAGTACAGGTGTAAAAATTCCCAGGTGGTGAGAGTATCATACAGGTGGTGACAGTATCATACAGGTGGTGACAGTATCATACAGGTGGTGACAGTATCATACAGGTGGTGACAGTATCATACAGGTGGTGACAGTATCATACAGGTAGTGACAGTATCATACAGGTGGTGACAGTATCATACAGGTGGTGACAGTATCATACAGGTGGTACAGGTGGTAACAGTATCATACAGGTGGTGACAGTATCATACAGGTGGTGACAGTATCATACAGGTGGTGACAGTATCATACAGGTGGTGACAGTATCATACAGGTAGTGACAGTATAACACAAATCGGTGCCTAAACGTAGGTATTTATAGCAATGCATCACAAAATGTATTAATTAAGTCGTATACACCATGACGTATAATCAGCCTAGTGGATAAATCCTCTCACACAACACGTACACACATAAATTATATCCAAAGCGAGATTAATGCCGTGGAAGCCATCTGTATTCAATAAAGGGACCATCTGTGTGTGTGTGTGTGTGTGTGTGTGTGTGTGTGTGTGTGTGTGTGTGTTTGTGTGTGTGTGTGTGTGTGCGTCTGGTAACATTGTAACACTTTACATATACTGTACACTAACACACAGAGTAAACACTAAACTCTTCCATCCCAACTATTTTTTGTTTGTTTTTGCTTTCGTAAAGTCGCTAAATAAAACACCAATACACCCCTCCCTCACGGCTCCCTCACCCCTCCCTCACGGCTCCCTCACGGCTCCCCCCACCCCCTCACGGCTCACCCTCACCCCTCCCTCTCCTCAGCCTCACCCTCCTCCCTCCCACCCTCCCTCACCCCTCCCTCACGCCTCACCCTCACCTCCCTCACGCCTCACCCCTCCCTCCCCCTCCCTCACCTCACCCTCCCCCTCCACCCCTCCCTCACTCTCCCTCCCTCACGCCTCCCTCACCTCCTCCCCTCCCTCCTCACCCTCACCCCTCCCTCACCCCTCCCCTCACCCACCCCCTCCCCTCCCCCTCCCTCCCTCCTCACCCCTCCCTCCTCACCCCCTCACCCCCTCCCCTCCCCCTCCCCTCCACCCCTCCCCTCACGCTCCCCTCACCCCTCCCTCCCTCCCCTCCCTCACCCCTCCCTCCACCCCTCCCCCACCTCCCTCACCCCTCCCCCTCCCTCACCCCTCCCCCCCTCCCTCACCCCTCCCCACGCCTTCCCCACCCTCCCCTCACCCTCCCCACCCCTCCCCTCACCCCTCCCTCACCCCTCCCTCACCCCTCCCCTCCCCCCCTCTCACCTCCCTCACCCCTCCCCCACGGCTCCTCACCCCTCCCTCACCTCCCCTCACCCCTCCCTCACGCCTCCCTCACGCCTCCCTCACCCCTCCCTCATCCCCTCCTCACGGCTCCCTCACGCCTCCCTCACCCCTCCTCACCCTTCCCTCACCCTCCCTCACCCCTCCCCTCACCCCTCCCTCACCGCCTCCCTCACCCCCTCACGGCTCCCTCCGGCTCCCCCTCCCCTCGCTCCCTCACGCTCCCTCACCTCCCCTCACCCTCCCTCCTCACCCCCTCCCTCACCCCTCCCCCTCACCTCACCTCCTCACCCCTCCCTCACCCCTCCCCACCCTCCCATCACCCTCCCCTCACACCCTCCCCTCACGCCTCCTCTCACCCATCCCTCACTCCTCCCTCACCCCTCCCACCCCTCCCTTCCTCCCTCCAAACAAGCCGTGTCTCCAACAAACCATTATTAAATTTGTGATTGAATTTCAACGATGAATGATGAAAGTCCACAGGCCAAATAACAGCATCCCTCAACTACACAAGAAATAATATGAACCTCCAATTCTAGCCTGTAGTAAGACCTTGACCCCCCCCCCAACACACCCCTCCCCCCCCACCCCCACATCCCCTCACAGCCCCCCACAGCCCCTGAATGACTACTAGGCTCTCCTCTTCCCATGATCACTTGTGCTGGAGAGTCGCCTGTCCAATATCCAATGGGAATGAGCCGTTCTCCCCAGTCGGATTTATTTGTCCAATCACCAGTCGTTTTGGATAGCCCCCTGGTAAAGGATTTGTTACTGGTTTTCCAACCGGTACCAACTGGTTATCTCTTCACTATGGAATTAAATGCTGTAGAAATGGAGTTTAATTCCAACTAAAGGCTCAGGGAATTAGTTAATTTGTTTAATTGTACTGATATTTTAATTATTGTATTGTACAGGTATTTTATTATTGTGTTGTACAGGTATTTTATTTATTTTATTGAACAGGTATTTTATTTGTTTAATATACGTAAATAATACTTAACGTTAAATTTTAGTCAGATATCCTCTCTCCTATGCCCTTTGATGTTAGTGCAAGAACGGCATATCCTGCACTGAACGTCCCCGTCAAATAAAACTAAAATTTATTAAACATTTTATTTCGTTTTGTTGTGACAAGATCAAAAGGATTCATTGTGTATTGACGCTAATGTAAATATATTAATAGAAAAGTGCATTTCCACATTTATTATTTTAATTTGAGATTCTAATAACGAGAGGATCTGACCTAACCTAACCTAACCTAACCTAACCTAACCTAACCTAACCCAATCTAACGAAATTCAGGTTAAGAATAATTCCTTAAAATGTCTGAAGAACTTTTCATTAGCACACAATATGAAGGTTTACTTATGCCATACTTAAAATGATTCGTATATAACACGTTACCATACTTAAAATAATCAGCATATAACATGTTACCATAGTCACTTTACACTCGTCCTCAATAACCTTAAACACACAGGTATGCCAACATGACTTTAACTTACAGCCACTGATTCAGGAAGTCGTGTGTCAGTAGTACGGGACGAGACAATAAAAGCTTTTGGTTTGGGGCCTTGGTTTACCGTGGATAAGTGCCGGTAGTAGACAGCTCAGGTTTCTAAAATTAAACCCATTGACCTTAAAAAAATGTCTGGTCATCATTACTCAGCAGAATGAAACTTATATGGTGTAATAATTAGGTGAACTATTCATTATCTGTGTGTGTGTGTGTGTGTGTGTCTTTTATGTATGTGTACGTTAAAAAAAAAGCCTTCGGGTTAAAAAGAAATATGACCCCCCCAAAAAAAAAGTTTAGACATCTTCATTTTTTAGGAAATAACATAATACCAGGGTTTCGAAGCCTTGTTCTTGATATCAACACGTAGCAAGGTCTCCCCGAGCAGCCAAGAGGTTTACCACAACAAGTGACTCTCTTCTGAAACTTCTTCGTGTGAACAAGTTTTTATGGGCTGGTCAGGTTAGTTTTTTTGAAGGGGGAAGTACAGACTAAGGGACAACTTTCACTCTCTCTCTCTCATATTGGCGCTTATAGGTACCAGGTCTCAGGTCCCACTCTGCAAGTATCAGGTTCCACACTACAGGTACCAGTCTCAGGTCCCATTCTACAGGTACCAGGTTTCAGGTCCCACTCTACAGGTACCAGGTCTCAGGTCCCACTCTGCAAGTATCAGGTTCCACACTACAGGTACCAGTCTCAGGTCCCATTCTACAGGTACCAGGTTTCAGGTCCCACTCTACAGGTACCAGGTCACAGGTCCCACTCTGCAAGTATCAGGTTCCACACTACAGGTACCAGGCCACAGGTCCCATTAATTACTGAACCAGGTCACAGGTCCCACTCTGCAAGGATCAGGTTCCGACTATAGGTACCAGGACACAGGTCCCACACTACAGGTACCAAGCTTCAAGCAGGTCACACTATAGGAGGCCAGGCCTGAAATCACACTACAGGTACCAGAGATCATAGGTCACACTTTTAGAGGTGCACCTGGTCACAGGTCCTACACTACAGGTACCCAGGCCGCTGGTGGGCTCACACTCAGAGAGGCACTCAGGCTCATGGTCCCACACTAGAGGTACCAGGTCAAGCAGGTCACACTATAGAGGCACAGGTCACAGTCCCACACTAGAGGTACCAGGTCACAGGTCACTATAGAGGTACCAGTCACAGGTCCCACACTAGAGGCAATGGGCCCAGGTCACAGGCTCACACTATATAGAGGTACCAGGTCAGTTAGTCACACTATAGAGGTGGCTCAGGCCACAGGTCCCACACTAGAGGCTCACAGGTCACACTCATAGGGAAAACAGGTCACAGGCTCACCATAGGAGGTATCAGGCTCAGGTCCCACACTAGAGGCACCAGGTTCACAGGGTCCCACACAATTACAGGCACCAGGTCACAGGCTCACACCATAGAGGTACTCAGGTCACAGGTCCCCACACTCAGAGGTACCATGGGGTCACAGTGGTCACACACTAGAGGTACCAGGTCACAGGTCACACTACAGGCACCAGGTCACAGGTCCACACTTTAGAGGGCCTTGCAGGTCACAGTTCCCACACTACAGGTGTACCAGGTCACAGTTCCTACACTACAGGCAGGCCCAGGTCACAGGTCCCACTACTAGAGTGCAATTTTTGTAATACACTATAGGAGGGCTCAGGCTCACAGGTCCCAATTACAGGTACCAGGTCACAGGTCCCACACTAGAGGTACCAGGTCACACTATAGAGGTACCAGGTCACAGGTTCTACACGTACACGTTAATTTGGCTCGACCAATGGCAGGTGACAGTTCATATGCTATACTAATTCGGCACAAGTAACGGTGAGGGAGGGTGTGAGGTCAGGGAGGGGGTGAGGTGAGGGCGAGGGAGAGGGGTGAGGGAGGAGGTGGGTGGGGAGGGGGGAAGACGGGGGGGTGTTAAACTGAGTGCCACCACATGTACGCATTAATTGGGTTAGGTAGAGGGGGGTGCCAGCTCAAGTAACGGTAGTGCCAGCTTAAGAGGCGTGTATGTATGTACAGTATGTATGTATGTATGTATGTATGTATGCATGTATGTATTTCCCTCTATCTATATATGTATCTACCATATCTATCTAAATATTTACAGTATCTTTAACATATATATATATATATATATATATATATATATATATATATATATATATATATATATATATATATATATATATGTGTGTGTGTGTGTGTGTGTGTGTGTGTGTAGCATATGTATTAAGATTTATATACATATACATGTTTATACATACACATTTCATCCTGTATGAATGAATATCTCACTCTTATTTACGCCACAAAATGCATCAATAACTGTGTAATTCCAATCCAACTTTTCCTCCCTTATCGACCAACAACACGAGCTTAAAAGTGACACAGTTTTCACAGCAGCTGAAGTCAATGTCCCGAAAAAAAAATCAGAGGAATACGAAAATAACAACAAAAAACAAGCAATTTGATCAATGTTTGTGACACGACCTGGTGGTTTATCGGTGAGGGGTCGTGAAGGGTCGTGAGGGGTCGTGAAGGGTCAAGGTCGTGAAGGGTCGTGAGGGGTCGTGAAGGGTCGTGAGGGGTCGTGAAGGGTCGTGAAGGGTCGTGAAGGTGTGTTGGTGAGGGTGTCATGTGGTGTTTTAGTCGCTGAAATAAAACAAAACACAAAGAATCATAATTTAAAAAAAAAAAAAACTTTCCTTGAGTATTATTTCATGTTTTAAGAGCTATATAAATACCCCCAAAAGATACAGACATTCTCAGTATATATTAAACCAAGAGGCTGTAATGGTACTAACTTACGATATCACCAACCATCACCACAGCCACACATCACCATACACCACCATCATCACCACAACACACTAACACACATTACCACCATCACCACTACATATTACCATCACCATACATCACTATCACCACACACACTATCGCCATCATACAACAACCATCACCATACCAACCACCACACTACCACACCACTACCACACACACACAACCAATCCCCACGACATCTTGTAATATAACGATGAACGAGATGCTTCACTTCCAGCGGTCAGCCAGCCGGAAAGTCATCCTCTCAATCATTACTTTCCTCACAAGTCGGAATCACGTTCTGAGCTAAGCGTAATTAGCCAATCAGCAGGTTATCAGAGTCTACAATGAGGTCGGGGAAACTGCCATCAACCAAACACTAATTCTGAGATGGTTGACGCTTGGGGAATTGAGAGTGAATTCCTGGTTGATGGGAGAGAAATGGCAAGGCTGGAATTGGTTGACAGTCACATTGATTGAAAGATATTAGTGGGTTTTTTTTTATGATTTTTGGTTGATTATCCTAAGTAGGTGGGTTGTTTTTTGTGGTTGATTTGAAGTTTTGGTTTAGATGTGTGCTTGATTTAGCCTGTGATTGGTTTAACCTGGTGATTGGTATAACCCTATGATTGCCTTAACCTTGTGATTGCCTTAACCTTGTGATTGCCTTAACCTTGTGATTACCTCAACCTTGTGATTACCTTAACCTTGTGATTACCTTAACCCTGTGATTGACTTAACCCTGTGATTGGTTCAGCAACGTGATTAGCTTAAATCCGCATTCTGGTTCTTAACACCGTGATTACCTTAACCTAGTCAGGTGTAGCGATCTTAATCTCTTGAAGAGTTACCTTTCACACGACATTAACCCCCTGAAAAATGGCCCAGCTGTGACTAGTCTTTGATACTACGTGTGGTAAGTCATTTTATGTATTGATCTTGAAGTCAATCTACCTTATTGCTTAATTTGGCCAGGTGAACCCAGGTGTTGTACGTATAGTGTGTGTGTGTGTGTGTGTGTGTGTGTGTGTGTGTGTGTGTGTGTGTGTGTGTGTGTGTGTGTGTGTGTTTAATTAATCTGGAGTGAAATATAACACCTCTGAGTATACGATAGTTTAACCCCTTGAGTACAATAATTTAAAGTTAATATCTTCTTGAGTACCAAAGATTTAACACCTACAGTACAATGATTTAACACCTAGAG
>NW_024728474.1:157500-162500 GCF_018991925.1 Homarus americanus | reverse complement strand
TTCATTCATCCATTATTTCTTATTCATTAAAGTTAGCAGCCGCGTCAGTCTCCCTCCCGTCTTTCCTCCTTGTCCACGCCCTCCTTCCCTCCCTCCTTCCTCCCAGTTCACGCCCTCCTTCCCTCCCTCCCTCCTTCCCTCAGTCCACACCCACCCTACCTTCCTTCCACCCTTCTTGCTGGAATGGAAATTGATCTATAATGCTGGGCTCGGGGGATGGAAATTGACCTTCAGCGGAGGATGAGGAAGAAGAGGGCGAGGGAGAAGAGGGGTGAGGGAGAAGAGGGGTGAGGGAGAGGAGGAGTAAGGAGGGGGAGGGGTAAGGGAGAGGTGGGATGAGGGAGAGGTGGGATGAGGGAGAGGAAGGGTGAGGGAGAGGAAGGGTGAGGGAGAGGAGGGGTGAGGGCGACGCTTTCACCAATCTCTGGAAGTGGCGGCTCTCTCACCTCCCTGACTGATGAGTAATTGCTTGCGTACCTGAGGACATACACCTGTACGCCTGCTGTACACCTGAGAGGGTAACACAAACACACAGACTAATTAATGCCAACAATAACTTATACTGTCTGCCTCTTTCTGATGTCTAGATGTCCTGTTACTGGTAGGGTAGAGTGTGTCCGTGTGTGTGTCTGTTAGTCCGTGGTGATATATTTTGGTCAAAGGTCAGAGGTCAAAGGCTAAAGGTCATCAATTAAAACTATGACCCTCCCTGATGTAGCTCCTGAGTCATGTGTATTTCAGTGATAATTACATCGTTGGGTGGAGATAATCCTAACCTAACCTAACCTAACCCATTTGGACACTACAATCAATACCCATTTAATTTCATGGGTATATCATGAACAAAGCAACACACCAATAGTTTTGATAATGAGAGTGTTGGTCGAGGCATCAAAGTGACTAATCAACCAGAGTTTACACCAATGAGGTATTTAAATCAATGTTACGTTCTTCCTAATTGCAATATTGAAAAAAAATGCAAAGTGGGAATTATTATATTTGGTGATGATGATGATGATGATGATGATGATGATGATGATGATGATGATTATGATGATGATGATACCTAGTGGTGAACATCAAAGGTGTGTTTCATAGGTACAATACTTCAGGTTTTAATAAGAGTTGTGTTACAGGAAGAGAAGCTATGAAAATTAATGTGTGGTGGTGAGAGAAAGTGTTGAGAGGAGGTGTTGCAAGATATATTCTTGCAATGTTTGTGTCGGAGGAGAGTATAGGTTAGGTTAGGTTACGTTACGTTAGGTCAGGTTAGGTCAGGTTAGGTTAGGTTAGGTTAGGTTAAGTTAGGTCAGGTCAGGTTAGGTTTAAAATGTTTAATCATCAGGTGAATTAAGCTAGTGAAGAGGATGATTAACCTTCATGTCATCATCCCCTCGTCAGTCAGCTCTATATATGCCTCAACCATTTACTATCTAGGAGGTAGTTAGCGACATTCTCTCTACTAATTGGCTCCCTCAACTTTCACAAGATGATGTAATTAAGTGATTTGATCTCATTAAGCAATTATCGTCACAGAGATAATCTTAGATGTTATTTACATTAATTTAGCCTTGTATGTATACTATGTGTGTCAGGTAATTAGGATGTGCAATAATTACAGGTGTGAGGCCTTAATGGCTATAGGTTAATTGATGTTTAGGTAGGTGTTTACTCAGGTATCTTCTGGTAATTAGTGTACCTGTCTTGTTTATCTAAATATATAGCGGTAGACAAATAAACAGACAGACAGATAAACAGACAGACACAGAGATAGACAAATAGACACACAGGTTCAGATTTGCCCCCTCACAGTGCGGGGGATAGTTTATTGGGCAGACATACAGACAGACAGACAGGCGTAGACAGTGACCTTGGTGTGGTTAGCCCCCCCCCCAGGGCCTACACACAGCACCGCCAGGCCACCACACTACCGTAAAACTAAAGTAGGGATTACCTGGGTCATGGCCAATCCCTCCCTCCCCCTCTCCTTCCCTCCATTCCTCCTCCTTCCCTTCATCCCTCCTTCCATCCGTCCTTCCATCCCTCCATCTCTCCATCCTGACCCTCCATCCCTCCAACCCTCCCTCCCTGACTCAGCACACCACAAGAGGTCAGGAAAGACACACACACACACACACACACACACACACACACACACACACACACACACACACACAAAGAGCGAACCATCACACATAATAGCCACCATTTTGTCACCCACCACCTCACCCACCACCCACCACCTCACCCACCCCACCACCTCCAAATGACATCTCAATCTCACAAACGTTCACACAAACAAAAACAATTAAAAAACAAATAAAAATACAATAAATCTGAACATACATTAAGAGACGCCATGATTAGTTGAGTTAATGTTAAACTAATGAACATCGTAAAGTTTGGACACACTTGAGACAGTAGTAGTAGTAGTAGTAGTAATAGTAGTAGTAGTAGTAGTAGTAATAATACACATAGGCAAGAATCAACCACGGTCTGTGTGTGTGTGTGTGTGTGTGTGTGTGTGTGTGGGTGTGTGTGTGGGTGTGTGTGTGTGTGTTATAGCCTTTAAAATGCCTTGAAGATGCGGTGTAATCATGACAATAACTCAGTCAGTCATAAGTCACGATAGACACAGACAGACACACTCAGGTTCACAGACACTCAGGAGATGATCTGATCTTCCTCACGACTTGGATATTGTGGATATGATCGGCTTATTCTGAATGTCGCTAATGACAGAATATATTTACTCTCATATCACCACCACCTGTAATATTCCCAGTCTGTAATATTCTCAGCCTGTAATATTCCCAGTCTGTAATATTCTCAGCCTGTAATATTCCCAGTCTGTAATATTCTCAGCCTGTAATATTCCCAGTCTGTAATATTCTCAGCCTGTAATATTCCCAGTCTGTAATATTCCCAGCCTGTAATATTCCCAGTCTGTAATATTCCCAGCCTGCCTGTAATATTCCCAGTCTGTAATATTCCCAGCCTGTAATATTCCCAGCCTGTAATATTTCCAACCTGTAATATTCCCAGCCTGTAATATTTCCAACCTGTAATATTCCCAGTCCAACCTGTAATATTCCCAGCCTGTAATATTCCCTGCTGATGGCAACGGTTTCCTGTACCCATTAGTCACAAAATGGCGGATAATTTTGTATGCATTGGGTATGAGTTTTGTAGTGATTTTGATGTTGTGTACAGTCAGACAGGCAGGCAGGCACACATACATACATACATACATACATACATACATACATACATACATACATACATACATACATACAATGGATGACTACACTGTAGGGGTTTCAGTGGACAACACCGCACCAGACTACTCATCGCTACAAGGCACCCTGGACAGGCTACAGGCATGGACTACAGAGAACAAGGTCACCATCAACCACACCAAAACCGTAGTCATGCACATCAATACCGCCACCACTCCAGTGCAAGCCCCAGCAGTCACAGTGGGTGCCCATCCTCTCCAGCTGGTGCAGTCTGCCAAACTCCTGGGTGCAACTATAGACAACAAGCTTGACTGGAAGGCCCATGTAAATAACACAGTCAAGGCAGCCTCGTACCGTCTCTACATGCTACGACGACTTAGGTCACTTGGAACACCCACGCATGAGCTGAGGACCATCTACAACGCCTTTATTCTCCTCAAACTAACGTATGCGTCACCAGCCTGGTCGTCTTCTCTCAACTCCACCCAACAACGTCAGCTAGAGAAGGTACAGAAAAGGGCCTGCAGAATCATGCTCGGCGCAAAATACTCCGGCTACACCAACGCTCTCTCCACCCTGGAAATGTCATCCCTCAGTGACCTCCACCACCAAGCACTGGAAAGGTTTGGCAGTGGACTACTGCACCACCCTCGTCATCGCCACCTCCTGCCACCTGCAGCCCCCCACCCAACTAGCGCAGTCCATCACTACTACAAAATACAGCCCATAAGAGCCACACCGATAGATATAAGAACAGCACCATCCCATCTATTGTTAAAATAATAAACAACTCCTGATTTATGTACTGTACAGCCCTGTAAATGTATTCAATGCATATTATATCATTATGTCTAAATCAAATGTAAGTCTGCATATTTTCAGCCACCGGCTGCAACTCTATTGATAAACCGTTTATTATTATTATTATTATTATTATTATTATTATTTTTACATACATACATACATACATACATACTGTATATTGCTTGCATGCACGAGTATTTATGTATGTATATATATGTGTAGGTGTTAGTGTATATGTGAATTCGCACGTTAATAGAATATTGTTATATGTATAAACCATGAATACAAACAGTCATATTCTTGTGCTCATGTGTGTGTGTGTGTGTGTGTGTGTGTGTGTGTGTGTGTGTGTGTGTGTGTGTGTGTGTGTCTGTACAGGTTGACAATGCATATAGTAATATAAAAGTGGTGTTCGTCATGACAATACATCACATATATCGTTCACTGTATTTATTCACACACACACACACACACACACACACACACACACACACACACACACACACACAGAGTCAGAAATAGAACGAAAAACTTTACTCACGTTGTGCTACTGAACAAAGTTACAGGGAAAATGAGAGTGAATTTCTCAGTTCACATTAGTTTCAACAGAATAATACCTGGCAAACACCTGAATATTCACCAAAACACCACAGGTAAATAATGTTAATACACCTTTACCATATAAGGTTTTTTTTACCATTAATCTCATGTAATAACGGTTGTTTGGAAGTCTCACAAAGCCACATTTACCTGTCATTAATAACAGCCGTCATGCCTCAGTGGCGACTTAACCCCACCATTCACTGATTCCTAGCCAGCCAGGTGGAGTCTTTGCCTTGCACTGATCTTTACCTTCACTAAATTGCCCGTGGCCATGATTGCAATATTCAGCCAAGTCGTGGAGTTCCTATTGACCACCTCGGGTCAGGCCAAGTCACAATCACCTCTCTCTCTCTT
>NW_024728474.1:107500-152500 GCF_018991925.1 Homarus americanus | reverse complement strand
TACCTCATGAGCCTAATATGGTAATGACCTATTTTGTGCATAAATTAGGAGCCGGAAATTAGGCAATACTATTATTTAATGGGACTGGAACTAGGAAGCGAGATTGATTTAGTATTAGAATATTTAATTTGATATGCAAATTAGATGGTAGAAATTAATGTTGTTTTTTGTATAATATTATATGATTCTATCCAGTTTTATTATATATCGTGTAATTAAATAATATAGAGATTTATGTATTGAAATGGTGATAATTAATTAGTTTTTGCACGTTTCATACGATTTTTTTTAATTTAGCGTTAAAACAATTCATTATAGCAAACAGCACTTTAAGGGATTAAATTGGTGAATTAAAATTATGAATTTGTCGGAAAATGGAAAATTGACGAAGCAAATAGAAAAAAAATTACTGGAAAATAAATCCAATCAGAGTGAAACACGGAACAGGAATACGAAATAAACTGAAAAAGAAACTAAACTTAATGAAACATTTAAATACACTAAACACAAAACTAAACACAACTAAACACAAAACAAACACGAGATAAACTTAAAAAAAAACAAAGGGAAATAAACTAAAAAAAAAAACACGTTAAAACCACAAAATAAAATAAAAATAAATCACGGAATAAAACCACGAAATAAACTACAAAATGAAACATGGAAGCTGACTCATCGCTCACTCTCTATTACAACTTTTTTCTTTCTTTTTTTTTGTCAAAGACCCACATAACTAAGAAACGAAGAATAAGAAATGTTAAAAAGATTCTATAAAGAGTGAGTGTAAGCCTTGGAGTAGAAACTGTGGCTCCTGAACTCGTGTGTAAAATATTTGGGCGAGGCAACATGAGGCAGGAATTCTGAGCATATAGTCGGGAGGTTCAGTAGAGTGATATATGGGAAAGCCACCTGTACGGGGTATTTTTATATATACGTCTAAGTTTTTTTTTTTTTAAAGCCTTGGTCCTCGAAAAATGGAAATATTTTGTATTGATAAAAATAACTAGGGATTATATGAAGATTAGGCACCCTAGTTAATTTCACGAGGTGATTAAACTCTGTATTGGTAAACTAACCTAACCTAACCTAACCACTAATAGACACAGATAGATGAATATGAAAATTTTAACTTTTCCCTCTCTCTCTCTCTCTCTCTCTCTCTCTCTCTCTCTCTCTCTCTCTCTAGGCAACATTCACACTAAATATAATCTCTACCATTAACATTTATTGAACCATGACTCAGTAAAAATCCTCACCTAATTCTTCATCCCACCTGACTATGATTTTCTCAAGGTTCCAACGAGACGGTACACTTCTCGGATCACCTGAAGATTAACCACCCTAATACTACCTTAATCTAACCTAACTTAACACTAATCTAACCTAACTCAACACTAACTTAACCAAACACTAACTGAAACTAACCTAACCTTACACTAATTTAACCTAACCTAAACTAACTTAATCTAACCTAAATCAACCTAACGTTAACTTACTTAACCTAACCTAACCTAACTTAGCCTCTTCAGGTGAAATAAGCCCGGGTGCGTAATCTTCAGGTGATCCTATATCTCTTACATGGCATATGAAAAACTTATACTTTTAACTAATACTATTAACTTATACTATTATACTATTGACACTTATAAGTCTCCCCACCTGGCCTAGTTATTTTATCCCGTTAACTTGGTCAAGGAATAATTATCATGGTGTTGTGACAGGTAGACTCCTTCAGTGGTGTCAACCTTACACACACCTGCCTTGCTTTACTCACACCTGCCTTGCTTTACTCACACCTGCCTTGCTTTACTCACACCTGCCTTGCTTTACTCACACCTGCCTTGCTTCTCACACCTGCTTGCTTTACTTGCTTTACACCTGCCTTGCTTTACTAACACCTGCCATCGTCTGAAGCACAAACTTGAAGATGACGTCACATAATTCCTCAGAGCTGATAGGTGTCTCATCATCCTTTCCTTTAACTTATGAAACTTACGTTATATCTCACAAACACGCACATATGCACGCTCGCAAGCACGCACACGTACACACACTTATTGAACGAACA
Organism: Homarus americanus; assembly: GCF_018991925.1. NCBI lineage: Eukaryota > Metazoa > Arthropoda > Malacostraca > Decapoda > Nephropidae > Homarus > Homarus americanus. Next base: position 150,432 of record NW_024728474.1, on the reverse strand, counting down.
AACTAAACTACTACGAAAATACCGATTGAATGACTAAGTCCAATATCGGGCAGTAAGTACCATGGCAGGTGTGTACACAGTGTACTATTGAGGTTTAGTTCAGAATGTGCTGTACAAGTATAGAGTGAAGTATACAAAGTCCACTCCTCTTATAAGCCACACAGACTGGCGGCCTAGAAATTCCTAACCGGCAACTTGACTGGGTCCATACCTCCCTCACCTCCCGAGATACACACACCAAGCAAATATTCAGTGGTCAGCCAAGGTCACCGCTTACCCTCAACACTGTGTCAGTTATCCCACAAAAGACCACTTGTCCTCGGCTCCCCTCATCCCGCAGTTGTTGCCGGCATCAGGGGTCACCAGCTGCGTAAAGGCAGAGAATGAGATCGCCGAGATGTCCGCATCACCAGAGCCAAGCATGGCTCAGATCACTGGGATACAGATCATCGGCTCTTCTGAGCCTAACTCTCCCTTCGTGGCGCCCCCTAACGGCGAAGGCAAGCCCTTAACTCATGAGACATAAAGGCAAGCATGAACATAGCATGCTCCCCTGTTGGGCGCTGTAAACGCTTCTGCGCTTCACCTTACACAAGGATGTAGGGGAGTGCCCCCTAAAAAAATAAAAATAAATAAAAAAATAAATAAATAAATAAAAGCAACAAGCCTCTAGAACAGGTTTTAACACCAAGCGACTGGTGGGTCAAGCGGTAGAACATGCTCTCAGAGAGCATCTCGACGCTGGGCTGATAAGCAGCCCAACATAAGACAACCTAATTCCGAGTGCCCAATGGGGTATCCTCGATGCTGTTATCACAAAAAACTGCAGCAAGACCCTCGGTCAGATCAAAAGAAAACACCAAGATTGGTTTGATGAAAGTAACCGGGAAATCAACGTACTCTTGTATGGTAAGTGTGCTGCTTCCATTTAATGACAGAACAACCCTCAGTCTCGGACTAAAGCTGATACCTTCCACCAGAAGAAAGCGATGAACCAGTGTAAACTTCGCTATCTTACAGATGAATGGTGGAATAAAAAATCGTGTGACATGCAAAAATTTGTGGATCAACACAAGATGTGCGAATGGCCCAACTACTCATGGCGCGGCCCCCTCCGCTCAGCTGACAGTAACTGCCTAATTAAATACACACACACACACACACACACACACAAAAGGTCATGTCTATAGCTCAGACTGGTCCTAAACCAGCTAACCTTTCAATAAAAACTACATCTGTCGTCAACACAACAGGTAACCAGGTAAGAATCTTATTATAGAAATAATGAAATTTTTTCAGTAGTTTGTAACCCCCCTAAAAAAAATACTAAGACAAAATTGGTCTACCCTGAACTATCAATACGTCCAGTACTGCCCAGTAAGACTCTTCCATAATTTACCTTTCAGACCATTACTGAAATTAATCCCTCACGTCTGTGGCGAGTTACCAAGTGGATGCGAAATCTATCACGGACTGATTGACGAACGGACAGACGGATGGACAGCATCATTTCTATCTATCCCCAAACTTTAGGTCCGGGAGGAAAACATAGAGAAAGAATTTAACGCCAGTCAACAAGGAATGGTGCTCCCAATGCAGTAAAACTATACCCACTTGAATGGAAAAGGTGAGAGGGAGAGGACTCCCATACCCTCACAGACGGCGTGAGGGAAGGGGAGGGGCAGACGTTAATAGAGACAGCGACGGGACCACAGGGTATCACAAAGGCGGTACAAGGATAAGCGGTGGGTCCGACCTCCCCAAGAACGAGTGGGGGCATCACGTTGACTCACTGATAAGGGAGCGACACCGACGTCCTCAAAGACGGAGGGAAAAGCGTAACGTTCCTTTAAATCTCTTGTGGGCTACGAAGGACTCCAGACTTAACTAATGAATAAAACGATAATCAGTGACTATGATAACTTGGACGTACCTGAGATATGGTGTGTTAATGTCCCTCGAAGAGCTGTTTTAACTCACACTTACCTGGAAAAAGAAAAGAAAAATACAGTTCATATTACCTGTCATCTATCCCACAAACACCTGTATGATTATTCACACTTAATTTGTATTAGCCTCTGTCCAATATACAGTAATATTTATATACATATGACTTTCCATATAGTATTGTTATATAATTACATCACCCACAGTAATTAAACTATGAGCAAGTGTATAGTAAATACTGATGCTAGCGGCACTATGTCACGTAGTCTCAATGTCTTTCAAATGACCCCTGCCCACTAATGCCTAGTAGAGTTCATCAAATTACTAGCCAGCTACAGACGTGATCAAGGTATCTGACATGGATCACTCGTTTCTACTGAAGCTCCCTATTATCGCTTCTCTACTCTCACAAGTTACCTGCTCATGGTGTAGTTATTGTGATATCACATTTTTTTATGCATAGGCTGGTTTTTCATGATAAGAATAGGAAATAACTTATTGATGAATTTGACGCAAGTAGACAAGTGCAAACAGGCACTAGTCGATCCATAGTTTACCATGATGAGATGTATCAAGTGAAACATGTATATGGAGCAAGTAACAAGATCACTAGATTACAAGATGTTGTAACCGCTAGACTAAGATTAGGATATAAGTACCTTTGGCAGTATGTTCCTCAAGCAGATGTAAACAAAACTAAATGTAAAGTGCGTGGCCAGACATATGGCCACACACTTGAACACTACGTCCTCGACTGTGTGAAGATAGAACCTTTTAAGGACAGGTCCAAGCACACTGTGTGTGAAATGGCACAACACTTCATCTCTAATGGCAAGATAGCCGACATATTAAGATAGTATCCACTTTTTTGCACTTAGTAACTATATCAGTTCTCATGTATAGAACCAAATACACAATGTGCTTGAATACTTCTCACGCAAATGTGAATAACAAAGTGTGAGGCCAGACATACTGCCTCACACGCCTGTACTCACGCAGTTGTGAATAAGTTAACCTTTATGTTCAGAACTAAACAAATAATGAAATTGAAATAATGTGTAACATTCAGTGTCATAATATCCTGACCACGGGGGTTAATTATCATGACCCTTTGTAAACTCTACTCTGTAATCCTTTTGCGCTACCGCTCACAGGATGGATATGGGGTGCACTATAAACTAGCAGCTGTAAGCGGCAAAATAAACAATCTTTGATGAATAATTACCTTGAGTTGGAGGTAGCGGAAGCCCTGACACCTTGTTGTACTCCATGACACTCTTTACACCTTTCGTTAGTTCAAGACACTATACGACACTTTGAGAAACTTCACAGCACTTTACAACACTTTCCGACTCCGAATGACACTGTTGTATTTTGTTTGGTCACTTTATAACTATTCCAGAACATTATGACACTTTATCACTATGAATCTATTTGGCTTTGTGACACTTATAAGCCTTCATGAGACAAACACTTCACATTACTTATAAAATTTCATGACACAAACACTTTACGTTACTTACGAACACGTTATGATGCATGTGATCACTTCTTAACACTTATAAAAACTTTTCGACACTTAAAAACACTTTTGTAATAGCTAAGACCACTTTGAGACACGTATAACTACATTGCAGCACTTATAAACACTTTGTGACACTTGCAAACCCATCATGACACTTGCTAGCACTTTACTACACCGACGAACACTTGACGATATTTTGCAGACAGCGTGTACATCCTTACCTGCGCCAAGGCAGAGACAGCACTGAGCGGCCTTTGTTGACATTCTCATAAATCCAAACCACCAAACAAGGCAGTTTCGAGATTTGTGCGACCCAGGCAAACCTCGTCCCTATGCCGTGTTTTACTCATTCGTTTCTCCACACACATGTTGCTTTAGAGGTCTTTGTTTTCATCTGTTCTAATTTTAAGGTTTAATTAAAGCAATGGATTATACGGCAATATTTTAGTTCGTACAATAAAGCCTCGTTTAACACTCACGTCATCGATGTCTCAAAGTGTCAATCAACTGGCGACAAAAAGTATCCAGAATTGTTAATATTATTTATCCAACTTAATTTGATTATTAAAAGAAACAAACAAACGGGAAACAGAAGGAAATAAGATAAAATTGTATTAATCATAACAAATAACGATAGAACACATTTTAAATTATTTTCTTAATCCAAAAATCAAGGCTTTCGAATACGTGTGTGTTGTCATGGGAAGAACAGCCCAGACCACGGCTAAACCAGAGCAACTAGCGGCCTCCACGCCTCTGCCTGATATGGGTTGATATTTTACACAGACTACAAATAAACCTAAGAAACTCAATCACCTTAAATTTAATTCATAAGAGATGCGTTTTGTTGTTTCTATATACAAAGCCAAACAAAGATGGATCATTAGGAGTTACACCTTTTGAAAACATCCCTCACTCTGTTTAATGCATCCATCAGTCAGGTCAGGGGTCGAGGACTCTGGGTTGATTAAATGTAAACAAAATTCGGAAATGGAATATAGTTTTAAAATCCATCAACTTTATTCTAATCTCCATTTATATTATGAGGGTGCGGCCACTCCAACGTAGATATGTGTGAACGACAAGACGAAATGGGGCACCGGGTTACGATTCTGGTAAGGGTACAGCCGCGTACACTAGACCGGTGTTTCTTCTTGTCGATCACATGTTGACGATTAAAAGGTACTCTAGTGTGGCTGTGTACCTGTCATCACCCCACACTAAAGTGACAGCCATAAATCCTGTACATTAAAAATTCCCAGGTGTTGGCAGCGTTACAAGTGATTAACCTGCATTCGGGAGTACAGGTATCGAGCCTGGTTACCTTGTACGGGTTACCTGAAGATTAGGCACCCTAGCTTATTTCACCTGATGACTATATTACCTTAATGTTAACCTGAGTTAATCTAACTTAACCTAATCCAACCTAACGTAATATAACCTAATCTAACCTAACGTAATATAACCTAATCTAACCTGTTAATTCTTTGTGTATTTTAACTTCTGCAGCACACACTACACGTTAGTACTATATTTATACCAGTGTGTGAATGATCGAAAAGTTAATGTGTAATGACAGACACACAGACAGACAGACAGGCAGACAGACGAAGACAATGAAGAGAGAGACAAAGAGACATAGAGGGTGAAAAGAGAGAGAGAGAGAGAGAGAGAGAGAGAGAGAGAGAGAGAGAGAGAGAGAGAGAGAGAGAGAGAGAGAGTGTGTACTGAAAATAGTAATTCACTTTATATATATTCACGATGATTGATTAATTTGATTGGAATGTTGGTTTGTAATGTGAAGACAGTTAATTATTTGTGAACACCACTTGTATTAAACCAGTGTATTCACTCCCAGTAAATACTACTTCTTGCACTGTCACTATGTTGAAATGCCCTGGAGTTTGAGCTTTTCCCCATCTAGTTATTATATATCTTATTTGTATCACTTACGTTACTTGTATATTATTTGTAATTCGTAACCCATTCCCCAAATATGTAACTGTATATTTTCAGCCTTCTGGCTGCCAAGTTCTTTCAATAAACCGTTAGTTATTATTATTATTATTGTTATTACGTCAGCTTGGTTCCGACTCATTCACTGACCCGCCCTCTGAGAGAACTTTTTTGTATACCTAAACTAACTCATTTTTAAGATCAATGTTTATTAAGTATTAAAATAGCTAGGGTATACACACACACACACACACACACACACACACACACACACACACAGTACCAGCAGCAGGATCTATGTATGTGGAAGAACACTCGTTCACGTTATCATTGAACTAGACCTTCATACAATCTTGACCAATACATAAAAAAGTTGTCATTTTATTTTTATCATATTACAGTAATATTCTCCGTCTGGCTGAGTACAACAAGTAGCTCTTACACCACAAGGACTTTATCAACACACTGAATACACGTAATTATCACTACGTTATCATTGAACTAGACCTTCATACAATCTTGACCAATACATAAAAAAGTTGTCATTTTATTTTTATCATATTACAGTAATATTCTCCGTCTGGCTGAGTACAACAAGTAGCTCTTACACCACAAGGACTTTATCAACACACTGAATACACGTAATTATCTATGTTTGCTTCCTGTATGTGTGTGTGTGTGTGTGTGTGTGTGTGTGTGTGTGTGTGTGTGTGTGTGTGTGTTTCATCTTAGTTTGGAATATTAAGTGAAAAAAATTTACCTGTGAGGTTTTTTGTGCCAGGCGACTCATCAATGGCGTCTGTCTGTCTTCCTCATCCCGTAAAAACCTGTCCTGCCTCAGTGACTTTGTGTTCCGCTGCTCCACAACACACACTAAAAATCTTCCCAGTGTCTCTCAAAGGTTTCTCAAATTCTTAGTAAACTTCCCTTGTATCACGTGACGATTAGCAACTCAGTTTATTTCACTTGATAATTAAACACCGTAATGCTATCTGGGGGAGTTAGCTTAGGTTAGGTTAGGGTGGTTAGGTTAGGTTAGGTTAGAATTGTAATAGTTAATCTTCAGGTGAAATAAGCTAGGGGTCTAATCTTCAGGTGATCGTCAGAGTAGATGACGCCCTCTCCCACACCTGGTCAGACGATACCATTTATAGAAAATCAGAAACAAAACACTACACAGGACACACCTCGTTATACTGCCTGTTAGGTGAACTACCTCACCAACCACTCTGTAAATTGGTTACCAGAGAAGGTGATTCAGGTGTCTTTTGTGTGTGTTTTACCTGTTGTGTTCACCTTAATAATCACATACTCACACACACACGCGCGGGCACCTCTAATTTACCTTGAGCTCAATACATAACATCTAAATTACACTGAAACTCGACCTAGATTAGTGTCTTCAGTATCTACCTGGATACAACATTAATTAGTACACCATCATAAAGACGTCACCTGCCATGTTTAGAGTCAGGTGTGGATGATGTCACCACCTGCGGCCATCATCATCTCTCTCTCTCTCTCTCTCTTGTCTATTTTATCGGAATATCTGGTAATTTTTCCTCTGTTTACTCTCACTCCCTCTCATCGCTCCCTCGCCTCTCCCCTCGCCTTCATTAAGTCACATATTGCTTCCCTTTGTAGTTATTGTTGTCCTCTTGCTGTCTCCTCTCCTTCACTGCTTTTCCAATTTCATTAAATCTCTACATCTCTATTCTTATTTTACCTCCCCCTCCCCCTCCCCCTCTTTCTTCTTCCCTCCTCCTCCTCCTCCTCCTCCTCACTCTCTCATAAATGACCTCATAGCAACGAGTTCACTTATCCTCATTTTTCTGGTCACTAGAATTATTATAATGATGTCAAATTTTCATAGATATTACTTCCCAAATAAGACTTTTAAGCATAGTACAGTATTATAGGTTGGGGGCAGAGGTTGCGGAGGGGTGGGGGATGTTGGTGGGGGGGAATATGGTGGGGAAAGGGGGATAGGAAAGAGGGTGAGGAGGAAAGCAATTGAGGAGGGGTGAGAGGGGTAGGAAGGAGGAGGATGAGGGGTGAGAGGGGTAGGAAGGAGCAGGATGAGGGGTGAGAGGGGTAGGAAGGAGCAGGATGAGGGGTGTTGTATCTTGGGTTTGGCAGCATTGTAATCCCCGGCAACTTGAAAAATCCCAAGTGGTCGAACTGATTGGTAAAGGATTTATCCCCGTAAAGAACACAGAGAATTAACAAAGCCAATGTCTTAATTCCTAAATCTTGAAGACTTAAACATTTTATTTCAGGAGATTTTGTGTGTGTGTGTGTGTGTGTGTGTGTGTGTGTGTGTATGTGTGTGTGTGTGTGTGTGTGTGTGTGTGTGTGTGTTTCTCTACATTCTCTCCTATTTATCTTTTGTTATTAGTTTTCAGTTGTGATTCTCTCAATATTCCATTTACTTGACCATGATTTCTGTCTTAATCAATTTTATCTGTCTTTCTTTTATGTCTGTCTGTCTGTCTGTCTGTCTGTCTGTCTGTCTGTCTGTCTGTCTGTCTGTCTGTCTGTCTGTCTACGCACACAGTCTAATCAAACTTTAGTCAGAGATAAATTTCGTCACGGTACAAATTTTCACCTCTGTGTGTACAACTGTTTCATGAGACTGACATAGGCAGACAGACAGACAGGCAGACATACCAAAACTCGTAACCTGGCACCACACACTCACCATACGTCTAGCATGTAGATATAACCTCCCCCAGTTTATATAACATGATTAGGACACTACCATCACAAGGCAGAGACTCATCTTACGGCATAGGATAACAGAAGGTAACTTAATCCTAGAGTATAAAATAAATGCTACTGAACCTTTTATTATTATTATTATTATTATTATTATTATTATTATTATTATTATTATTATTATTACTATTATTATTATTATTATTATTATTATTATTATTATTATTATTATTATTATTATTATTATTATTATTATTATTATTATTACCGTCATCAACACAGTGAGACTTGCAAACCATCATGAGAAAAAAATAAACAAGAAAATAAAGAATTAGTTTATAATTAAAAGGTAAAAAAGGTGATGAAATGTCCAGCCAAAGTTATAGGTAATTATGTGACGTCAGCTGGTTATTTGGGCTTCTGGGGCACTAATTGATATTTAGTTTAGAGTGTTGTTTAATGCTGTGTGTTGCACTGTTTGTGTTTCAGGTGATTTACTGTGTATTATTGTCTGTATACCTGTGTTGTGTGTTTAGTATTGTCTGTATACCTGTGGTGCCTATGTAAAATGCATTGTTTGTGTATCTGCACTGACCATGAACATGTTAAATCAAAGTGAATTTGCATAAGGATTTTCCTGAATAAAACTGTCTCTCTCTCTCTCTCTCTCTCTCTCTCTCTCTCTCTCTCTCTCTCTCTCTCTCTCATTAAAAGCCTTAGTATACCACCTCTTATTCTCATCTCAGAAAAAAACAACAATAAAAACACTGAAACTAAATTAATTAAAATAAAACACCTTATTTACCTAACACACATGATTAACATTACCTGATATTTCGTTCATTAAGGTAAACTTTGGGACACAGGTGTAAATTTAAGCTCATTCTCCTGTCCTGACTTAATACTCACGCCTCTGTGGACACAACTCTGGACATATGCACTTCTGAGAGGTCTTACTAAGGTGTGTGTGTAACTGTGTATATTATAATCCCTCGTGTATGTCTGTGTGTCTAATTTAGGGTGTATTTTTTTACCCCCCTCCCCAACCCCTCCCCTCACCTTCCCCACAAAAAAAATTGTATGCTGTAAAGAGAACAATTTTCTACAATCATTTTTATTGTTAATTTTAGCTCGACTGTTTAGTTTATTTTTTCGGTATTTTTGTTCTTTTCTCATTCAATTTGTGAATAATATGGAGACAGTTTTTCATTTTTCTTCTTCTTCTTCAGCTTAACCGGCTCTTAATGCTGTTTTCCATCCGGCTAATCTGGCTTTTAACGTTGATGAAGGTCCGATGTCTCTCAACACGGTGTACAGTACGTCTGGTTTTATCTGGTTTTTGTATTTCCGGCTTTTCTGATTTGATTGTTCTTGTAGGTCAGGCGTCTCTGGCTTTTATTGGTGGTATAGATCCGGCTTTCAGTTTATTTTTGTTAGAGAGCCGGATAGAGTTGTAGTGTGAGATATAAAATGATTGTTCAAGTGAGAGATTACGCTCTAACACGAATTGACTTAACCGGATATAATCTGAGTTAACTTAATCATACTGTGAGTGTCCTAACCTAACCCAACCTGATTCAACTACAAAGCTCAAATACACCAAAAACTGGATGTGTGTGTGTGAGAGAGAGAGAGAGAGTGTGTGTGTGTATGTGTGTGTTTGTGTGTGTGTGTGTGTAAAAAACAGCTTAGTTTTTCCCTACATCTGAAATAACATAAATTACAGCTTCTAACATATTTATGCTACATATAAATTTTTTCTACATACAGTAATCCTCTTAAGTCTCTCGTATCCTTTAATGATATGATTCATGGCACAAAAACCTTTTATTTTACGAATTATGTAAATTTTATCTCCTCGTGAATATCATTTACATATACAGTGTGTGTGTTTTCGTCTCTTTCTGTACAGGTTTTAAGCACAATTTTCCCTGTTTAAAATATTCTTGGCCAATTGGGTACAACACTCATTTCCTCATGTCCTAGAGGTCATTGGTTCACGCTCGGGGGCCCCACCCTTAGTCCACCCTTAGTTCACCCTTAGTCCACCTGCCTGCGCTTGACTTTACTGTTGAGGTCTGAAGGCGATCGAGTGCAGTGCTAAGTCAGGCCTATAAGACACTTACTTGATCTTCCCCATGCCCTCCCTTCCTGTCTGTATGTATGTATGTATGTATGTATGTATGTATGTATGTATGTATGTATGTATCCTCCACCAGTTAGACAGTCACTCGTGGACCTTATACACACTACACAAGGTATCGTCAACTCTCGAGGGTAAATTTCACGATCACTCATACGATAACTTCTGTCGTAAAAACAGTGGCCTTTGAAACGTTTTTTGTGTGTTGTGTTCTGTTGTAGTTGTGTTTTCTTGTTTGTTGTTGTTTGTTGTTGTTGTTGTTGTTGTTAAGTGCTTCAAATACTACTAGAGGTCATTAAACACCACTCACTATAGGTGCTTCAACTACCCGGGTTATTAAGCACTGGGGGGTGTCTAATCTTCATGTGATCTAATTGTTGTTGGGGGTTTTTTTTTTCATAGATAGATATTTGTCTCTTGTTAACCCAGGATGATCAAGACATAGTAGAGATTTACGATTCTGTTTATACTGGGGAAAAATCAATATGGTAGTTTCTGGTGTTTGTCTTGTTAATGGTCTGGTCCAGCATATTTCGTTTATTATTTACGATGGTGTGTGTGTGTGAGAGACGGTGCGTGTGTGTGTGTGAGAGACGGTGCGTGTGTGTGTGTGTGTGAGACGGTGCGTGTGTGTGTGCTGCTTATAGTATGGGTCTCTGAATCTGTTTGTGTGTGTGTGTGTGTGTGTGTGTGTGTGTGTGGGTGTCTGTGTGTGTGTCTGTGTGTGTGTGTGTATAGGCGCATCTAACCACAACTAACCTAATCCAACCTGACTCAAACCTACTCCCACTCCTACTACCCTACCCTACCCTAACCCTATCTTACCCTACCCTACTCCTACCCTAACCCTATCTTACACCCCACCTACCCTACCCTACCCTACCCTACCCTACCCTACCCTACTAACCCTAACCTATCCTACCCTACCCTACCCTACCCTAACCATACTCTCAGCTCAGGTTAAATCTTGAGGTACATACAGAAGAAACTTAACCTCTCCTATCAAGTTAATACACCAAGTTAACTCACTGAAACTTCTTCTGAGGAGGAAACTTGATCATTAAAACTGTTCAAGATTAAGTGAAATTAAGCTAACCCAAGTTTAAGCTTTGCCTTGACCTAAGTAGCTTAAAATAGGTTAGGTTAGGTTAGGTTAGGTTAGGTTAGGTTAGGTTAGGTTAAAATATTTTTTTTTCCTCTGTATCTATGTCATTATATCCCAAATTTTCAATACTTTACCTTAGACAAAAAAGACAGATTCTCAAAAGATCACAATTTACAATTTTTCATTTTCATTACAAAACATTACAGCTAAATTTATAAACGACATACACAAACGACAAACAAAATGTCGTCAATACATTACTGAGACTCTACAATGAAAAATAATCACCTCAGCCCAATCACACGTACAACTAATACCATTCGAATTTTTCTAACTCTCAAAAAGAAAAAGGATTTTGGTTCCTGTGAAAATATAACAAGTGACCAAGTGTGATCCTCGTGAGCTGAGACACGATATCCTCTCAATAATTTCTCGTATCGTCGACTATTTCCCTGTATTTGTTCAGCCACTGTAAAAGAAAAACAAAAAACTAAAATAATAAAACTCGGGATTTATTTCGCTCTAACCCACCACAATCGTCGGGGTTGTCCAGAGAGAGAGAGAGAGAGAGAGAGAGAGAGAGAGAGAGAGAGAGGAGGGACCATTATAGCGATTTTTTGTTGCGGCTGTGAGGTTTGGGCGCTGGGTGTGGGTGTGGGCGTGGGTGGATGGTATGGGTGTGGGTATGGGTCTGGGTGTGGGTGTGGGTGTGGGTGGATGGTATGGGTGTGGGTGTGGGTATGGGTCTGGGTGTGGATGTGGGAGGAGGGTGTGGTAGGCGGGTAGTATCCAGAGCTCAGAGGATAGACACAGTTATTTGGTGACGTGGAAACTCTCGCTGGGTGAAACTGTAGAGGTTAATTACTGTAGAGTCTCTTGATGCACCGAATGACAGTGTTAGATCAGTGTCTGTGTGTCATGTAACCCCCCCTCTCTCTCTGCTCTCTGGTCTTGTTCCCCATACAAGTAGTAAAACTATTATGATTCTCTGAGAAAAGTTTGTGAATTTCATAAGTTTTGGGAGAGAGTTTTCTAACTTTCTCTGAACTAGTCCTTGATGATCCTGGGGAAAAAAGAAAAATCCCTATTTCGTGGGTTTTTTTTTTTAAGGTTGAGGAAAAGGTGAAGAGAATTTTATATACGTTGTCAACTTCTTACATCTTACTCGAGTCAACAATATTAGTTGTGGGTTATTACAGAGTTTACTGTGAGGTGCAGTGGCTGAGTTGGATACAGTACTCGATGCCCGTCCTAAGAGTAGGTGGTTTGATCCCAGTAGTGAACGGGGAATTAAATTTTCAGTTAGGGTAGTGAAGATGTTTTTGTCGGGTGTAGTGTGCTGGCCATTTTGCATCCTCGTGTCTTGTGGCTGAGAGGATACTACACTCGTCTCCTGTCGTAAGAGGTCGTTGGTTCACGTCCAGGGTACACAGGGTCGACCAAGCTTAGTATTCAGTATGCTGTATCCACACTACCCCTAACAGCCAGTCAAGCCAGTCACGAATGGATGTACACAGTCACGGACGGATACACACGAACGGGCTGAGAGATGATCATGGCTGAGCATACACGGACGAACTCAATCAGGGATATTCGCTGTAAATACACTCATACGAACGGACGTAAATAGACACGGACAGACGTAAAGGCAAACAGGATTAAACACGGACTGAAACCCCCAAAATCACGGACGGAGGAAAAAAAGAGAACCTAAACTTTCCCAGGTTACCTTCCAATTAACCTGTTGATGTGATACATAAGACTCGTCTCTTCTTTATGATTCACCTGTATAAGAAACCTGCTTATGACTCGTGTTAAGTATTATCTGTTTTTTGTTTAATTAATAAATACCGAGGGTTTTTCCTGACTTATTTCTTCGTGTTAACAAGTGATCCATGTGTGTGTGTGTATGTGTGTGTGTGTGTATGTGTGTATATGTGTGTGTGCGTGTTTGTGTGTGTTTGTTGCCGGCCTCGTGTGCATGATTCTCTACGTGTACGTGTTTATGTCTGTTCCTATATTCTGTTTGTTTGTTTGTATAACTATGTGCGTTTGTATGTTTATATGTATATTAGTGTGTGTGTGTGTGTGTGTGTGTACATTTCCTGTATATATTCTAACTTAATTATATAGTAATAAATCACTTAAAATAAACAAATAAACACAAAACAAATAAAAACCACAATACATTTACTAGACTCCTTACCTGACTCTACCTGACCGTCAAACATGGAGGTCAGGCCAGGGAGAACATGACACGGACAGGCCAGGTCTCACAGGTCTCACAGGTCACACAATCAAGCGGAAGTATCTAAAACAGGTGTGGATAAACAGGTAAAGGTGAAAACAGGTAGACGCTATCACTTAACGAGAAACACTTATGCACAAACTTCACCTTCCGATATCTGAGGTCAGGTTGTGGGTATATATTGTGGTGGAGCAGAGGAGCAGCAACAAACGCAGCTCACATCTCACACAATGAAGTTTGTAAGTGAAAGTTGGTAAAATTTTGTCATTTGGGTGTTTTAATCTGATACACTTAAGTAGATTGTAGCCTTATACTCAAAATATACTTCAGAGATACACTTTAAATTGACACACTTAAGTATACTCAATCTTATACTCAAAATAAACTTCAGAGCCATAATGCTATTGATTAGAATTGGAGTCGTTCTATGGTATATATATCAATAGGCTTTGTGGTCTTGGTACAGTGGTGTCAGACGTGTGGTCCTGGTACAGTGGTGTCAGACGTGTGGTCCTGGTACAGTGGTGTCAGACGTGTGGTCCTGGTACAGTGGTGTCAGACGTGTGGTCCTGGTACAGTGGTGTCAGGCGTGTGGCGTTGGTACAGTGGTGTCAGGCGTGTGGCGTGGTACAGTGGTGTGTCAGGCGTGTGGTGTTGGTACAGTGGTGTCCGACGTGGTGTTGGTACAGTGGTGTCAGACGTGGCGTTGGTACAGTGGTGTCAGGCGTGTGGCGTTGGTACAGTGGTGTCAGGCGTGTGGCGTTGGTACAGTGGTGTCAGGCGTGTGGCGTTAGTACAGTGGTGTCAGGCGTGTGGTGTTGGTAAAGTTGTATTAAAATCTACTGTTATCATTCCTCCTCCTACAGACAGCGCTGATACTGGTACTCCTGCTGGTGGTGTCAGCGGTCCTCGGCAGTCCAGAACCGCACAAGGGTAAGGGTGGTAAAGGCTTCAAGAAAGGCGGTCGTCGATCCGGTGGAGGCTCCCGTCACGTCCCAGTTCATGTGATCCCTGTCTATCATGGCGGTTACGGGCACGGCGGCGGCGGATACGGGCACGGCGGCGGCGGATACGGGCACGGCGGCGGCGGATACGGGCACGGCGGCGGCGGATACGGGCACGGCGGCGGCGGATACGGGCACGGCGGCGGCGGATACGGTCACGGCGGCGGCGGCTTCGGTGGCGGATTCGGAGGCAGTTTTGGAGGCTACGGAAAAAAGTAAACTCAAACAAGTGAAACACAGGAGAGTTAGTCTAGAATCACTGCCATTATGGAGAGTCATCCCAGACAGGTAACTCACTCTCACCTGTGATTTACACCTATACTAACCTTCAGACATTTATCTTCACTTATGTCTTTATCAGTTTGTGAGGTGATGTCTTTCTCGTCTATGTTCTCTCTCTAGTCTTTCTACCATTGTAATTTTTTTATTAATTTAATTTGATATTAAAATGTATATAGAAATTTCTCTTGTCTTAATTAGTACCATAAATTGATGATGATGATGATGATGATGATGAAGTGAATTGTGATGATGATGATGATGATGATGATGATGATGATGATGATGATGATGATGATGATGAATGATGATGATGATGATGATGATGATGATGATGATGATGATGATGATAAAGTGAATGGTGATGATAATGATGATGATGATGATGATAATGATGATGATGATGATGATGATGATGATGATGATGATGATAAAGTGAATGGTGATGATAATGATGATGAAGATGATGATAATGATGATGAATATGATGATCATGATGATCATGATAAAGTGAATGGTGATGATGATGATAAATTGAATGGTGATGATAATGGTGATGACGATGATGATGATAAAGTGAATGGTGATGATAATGGTGATGATGATGATGATGATGATGATGATGATAAAGTGAATGGTGATGATAATGGTGAAGATGATGATGATGATGATGATGATGATGATGATGATGATGATGATGATGATAAGGAGGAAGAGGAAGAGAAGCAGTAGGAAGAGAAGGAGAACATAAGAACATAAGAATGGAGGAAACTGCAGCGGGCCTATTGGCCCATACTGGGCAGTCTCATTTACACCCAACCCCTATTGCTCATATATCCATCCAACCTGTGTTTGAAGCTATCCAGCGTATTAGAGTTAATGGTGATGTTTGGTAACTTGTTCCACTCGTCCACTACTCTATTTCCAAACCAATGTTTACCTATCTCGCGCCTAAATCTAAATTTAATTTATCTAATTTAAAACCATTGCTACGAGTTCGCTCCTGGTTGGATAGTTCGAGTACCTTTGTTATATCACCTCTGTTTAACCCTGACTTCCATTTATACACCTCGATCATATCGCCCCTCACTCTACGTCTCTCGAGGGAGTGCAAATTAGGATGCTTTAACCTGTCTCTGTACTCAAGGTTCCTAATGCCCGGGATTAGTCTTGTCATTCCCCTCTGTATGCTTTCTAGGCTCTCGATATATATTCTGTAATACGGTGACCAGAATTGAAATGCGTAATCCAAATGAGGTCTCACAAGCGCAAGATATAGTTTTAGGATGGCCTCGCTAGTCTTGTAACTAACACTCCTTTGTATGAACCCAAGTACTTTGTTAGCCTTGTTTCGAGCAAATACACATTGTTGTCTGGGCTTAAGATTCCTACTTATCATTACTCCTAAATCTTTCTCACATTCAGATTTCTCAATAACATCGTTGTTCACCTGTTATCTGGTTTCCCTGTTTACATCTCCTCGACTAAGTTCTTTACATTTGTCCACATTGAATTTCAGCTGCCATTTTTCAGACCATGCGAATTTTTTTTTAGATCTTCCTGTAGTTTTGCGGAGACCACGTCAGATTTAGTTACACGCCCTATTTTAGCGTCGTCAGCAAATTTACTTACATTTCTGTCTACGCCTATATCTATGTTGTTTATGTATATTATAAATAATAATGGTCCAAGTACTGAATCTTGGGGTACTCCACTAGTGACGTTACCCCAATCGAATTTATTGCCGTTAATGCTCACTCGCTGTTTCCTGTCCAGTAACCACGCCCTAATCCATTTTAGAATATCTCCTCCATTGCCACGAGCCTCCACTTTTCGTATTAGTCTATCATGGGGGACTCTGTCGAAGGCTTTGCTAAAGTCGATATATACCACATCATAATCGTGCCCCTCGTCCACTGATTCGAAAACAGATGAAAAGAATTTTAATAGATTTGTCAGTCATGAACGCCCGCTTGTGAAGCCATGCTGGGAATCATTGATCAATCGGTGCTTCTCCAGGTGATTTCGAATAGAGTTTGAAATTATTGCTTCCAGTAATTTGCCTACAATTGATGTTAAACTAATTAGACAGTAGTTAGAGGATAGTGATCTATCTCCCTTCTTGAAAATCGGTATTTCATTCGCTATCCTCCAGGATTCTGGTATTACACCTGTTTTTAATGACATGTTAAACAACTTTGCTAAGGGCATACTAAGCTCTTCCTTACATTCCTTTAATACTCTGGCAAATATCTCATCGGGACCTGGTGACTTATTAGGCTTTAGTTTGTCTATTTGTTTACTAACATCGTTACTAGTCACTACTATATCGCTTAATCTATTTTCTACACACACACACACACACACACACACACACACACACAGATCTTCATTACAATAATTTCTCTATTTCCGTGGGTAAATCCAAACAGTATCCAGTGTAAACAATTAACAGTGTGTGTGTGTGTGTGTGTGTGTGTGTGGTACAGACAAAGATACAGACTGTCGTCATATTTTATCCAGTATCAACACCTCAGGTTAACCAAACGTAAATATTGTTCATTGGAAACATTTATTTGGGATGAATTTACTTACATACATCATAGTAAATAAAATCCAAGTAAAAACAAACAAAAATGATTGGATTTTTGTTTTTGTAAATTGTGTAAAATTTTGTAAATGAAGGTAAACATAGATGAGTAATTTTGAGAGATAATATATATATATATATATATATATATATATATATATATATATATATATATATATATATATATATATATATATATATATATATATATATATATACAGGAGCAGGTGAGAGTAGGTGAGTTAATTAGTTACCTGTCCGGGAAGACTCTCCATAAAGGCAATGATCCCAGACTGTCTAACTCTCCTACTCTTACTGATCAGGTTTACTATTTTCCGTAACCTCGACGGCCACCTCCGTGCCCGTATCCGCCGCCGCCGTGCCCGTATCCGCCGCCGCCGTGCCCGTAACCGCCATGATAGACAGGGATCACATGAACTGGGACGTGACGGGAGCCTCCACCGGATCGACGACCGCCTTTCTTGAAGCCTTTACCACCCTTACCCTTGTGCGGTTCTGGACTGCCGAGGACCGCTGACACCACCAGCAGGAGTACCAGTATCAGCGCTGTCTGTAGGAGGAGGAATGATAACAGTAGATTTTAATACAACTTTACCAACGCCACACGCCTGACACCACTGTACTAACGCCACACGCCTGACACCACTGTACCAACGCCACACGTCTGACACCACTGTACCAACACCACACGTCTGACACCACTGTACCAACACCACACGCCTGACACCACTGTACCAGGACCACACGTCTGACACCACTGTACCAACACCACACGCCTGACACCACTGAACCAACACCACACGCCTGACACCACTGTACCAACACCACACGCCTGACACCACTGAACCAACACCACACGCCTGATACCACACATATTTTTCACATTTTGTTTGATGTGTTCATGTGTCAATTTTCTTCACCACACACACACACACACACACACACACACACACACACACACACACACACTCACACACACACACTTGTCTTAACACAGCATCATCTGCATATAACAAACATACCTTCATATCATACCTTCTTTCATTCCTTATCTAGTCAACAAAGCTCTCGTCTCTGTACGATCTTAACTGCCTAGGTAAACTGCTCCTCTACACACACACACACAGCGATGATAAATACAACACCGTAATGATACACACACTCTGGATGATAACTCTACATACAATCTCATTTTTTTTCCGCCAGTGAGTGAGTGAGTCAGTCAGTACCCGATTGATGTATATAGCTATTAACTCAACTATATAGATAATATAAGCTATCTTGATGGTATAAAACTATATATCAAGATTGAGTTGTTGATGTTTACTCACAAATTTCATGATGGAGGTGAGGTGAGGTGTGCTGCCCCTTTGTCTGTTTCATCTCTCTACCACAATATATATACTTAAGACTTGACCTTCAGATATCAGAAGGTGAATTTTACCTGCAAGTGTTTCTGGAAAGTGATAGTGCCTGGATGTTTCACCCTTACTCACAATGGACTTGCTTGAGCCAGTTCGTGCCAAAGGAAGAGAAACCACACAGGTCAGCTCCTCCTACTCGCCTTCCCTTATACCTCCCCCTTCCTTCCTTCTCCTTCTTCTCCTCCTTCCCCCTACCCCTACCCCTACCCCTCCTCCTCCTTCCCCCCTTCTCCTCCTTCCCCCTTACCCCTCCTCCTCCTACACAAGCAGACACAACCCTGACCTCCATAATACGTTCAACAACTTTCCAAATGTAAACATGAAGAAAGTGTCAGCCAATGTTTCTTTCCTGGATCATCTTTGTCTGTTTGTCTATCAGTCTATTTGCGTATTTATTGTCTATTTCTGTAATTAGGGGTAAATGTAGATAATGAAATATATAGATATTATTTGATGTTAAAACCCCAGCTTATTTCACCTGCTGTTTAGACACCCCAGCTTGTTTTACCTCTCGTTTAGACACTCAAGCATATTTAACCTGTTATCTGTTGATCTGTTACCTCATTTTGCTATCTTGAGAGATCATCTTACCTGTTAATGTCTAATATAAGGCTTATTGTAATCTCTCCTACAGGTACAGTAATTAGCCCTCTCTCTCTCTCTCTGTAAAAGTATCTTGCTATTTATTTGTCACACACACACACACACACACATTGTTCCTATAATAGCAAACGAATACCCGAACAAAAACTGGTCAGCGCTCACCTGACCTGTGTGTGTGTGTGTGTGTGTGTGTGTGTGTGTGTGTGTGTGTGTGTGTGTGTGTGTGTGTGTTTTACATTCATCAGGGTGGCCACACAGTACAGGTAAAGAGAAAGACAGTGACAGTCAAACAGAGACTGACACACAGACAGACAGACAGACACAAACAGACAGAGACGTAGAGAGGAAGATAAAGGTAAAAAGAAGGAAAGAGGAAGATAGAGAAGGATATAGTGAAAGTAAATAGGTAAACAGAGCCAATTACACGTCAGCCTAAATCCTGGAACATCGGACATCCTCAATACAGCACAGCCACACTTCAACAGCATTAGAAGAATAAGCCCAACCCCCTCTCCCACGAACGCATTCAAACACCCCTCCCACATCCCCACACTCACTCAAACACCTCCACACCCTAGCCTCCACACTCTCAAGCACAGTAGAAAGGTGTGCAATTTTCCTCTTCCCAAAAATTAACTCCAATACATACTACTGATGGTCACGAAATCTTGCAGTTAATTAAAAGAATTACCTGAAAGAACCACTGCGCCTCTAATTTGGTGCCGGATAAAAAAGACCTCAAGTGAAATGGTGAAAATGGTGAAATGGTAAATAAGAAAGGGAATTTTTTTTTTTTTGCCTCATCAGCGATACTTTCAGAAGATGTTTCAAGGCATTTTGGGTGATGTTTATATAATGCAGTGGCTGTTTTGGTGAGATGACAATGGGATTACAGCACGGACGGGAAGAGAGAGAGAGAGAGCTAACACGTACGGACGCCCAAAGCAGTGGTGGCAGTATTCAAGGCAGCCCCTGGGTGGCCCACAGACACAACACTATACCTGAGATGAGAGCTACCTGTGTGTGTGTGTGTGTGTGTGTACTTTAGGTTAGGTCTGGAGCCTATAAGAACAGGAGGGACCCATTAACCTGTACTAGAACCTACTAAAACATCCATCAAGAATCAGGGAGATGACCGACCACAAGAGAGAGGTAAAAGGATCTGAACTGCTGTCGATAAGAAAGAAAAAAAGAAAAACTATCAAGAAAGAAGAAATGCTGTCGACCAGAGAGGAAAAAAAAGTAAAAATAAAACTGTCAACAAGAAAGAAAAATGAACAATGTAGTCGATATGGGTGAAGAAAGTGGCCATAATGATCCCACAAGTTGAAGAAGAAAGAATTTAAGTGAACACAAGTGAAGAAAACTCATGATGACAAGACTCCTATAGCCAACCACAGGTGTGAGAGAGGTAATGAAGGAATGGCGTGACACTACCAGGCGCCTCCACCTAGTGTGTGTGTGTGTGTATGTGTGTATGTGTGTCTGAGGAATAAATTGGTGATATAAGAGCACTGTGGATGAATACATGTGCAGTCGTTTGTTTGGGAAAGGTTAAACGATAACTAATTTTTTCTTTTTTAACTACGACAATCACCACAACTACAACCACAGCTACAACTATTACAACCACAACTATTACAACCACTAGTACGACAACCACAACTATTACAACCACAACTATTACAACCACAACTATTACAACCACAACTACGACAACCAAGACCAGGGTTGACAATAAAAGCTCTTTGCACTGTTCAAAAGCACACGGGTGTATATGTTACTGCTTCCAGACACTAGCCAGACCTTTACAGCATAAAGCTTTTTCAACTATAACTCCGCAGGGCTGAAGTTAAAGTGATCTGAAGACAGTATTTTGGATACATCATGAAGTCAAAAGTCACGTTACTGTTGTATTTGCGTCATTAAGTATACATTTATGTAGTTTTAACAATTAGATTTTGTTTTAATGTTTAATTTTGTCACACATGATGGGTTAAAATTGTCCTCGTAAAAAAGGACAATGGTTTAAAGTGTCACATGAAGATTAGCCCACCTCCAGCTTATGTCTCCTTCACCACCATAACATAACATAACATAACATAACATAACATAACGTTTTAAAGTAGTAAATGGTAAAATAAACACAAAAATAAGAGCACTTAGGTGGCCCCTTACAATGGCGCTCACAACAGTACAAATGTATGGATCATGGACCTATAGTAATAATAATAAATGAAGCTTAGTGATAGAGGCTCACTGGCAAAGAACACATAAGTCACATAATGATCACATAAGTATCACCTAAGTAGCACATATAAGTATTACCTAAGTAGTAAATAAGGCTGAAAAGGTCATTCAGACGATAGAAGGAAAAACACATAAAGCTCACTTAGTTATAAAGTAGTAAATACGAGGAAGAGACGGGGGCTGGAGAGTGTCGAGGTACACACACACACACACACACACACACACACACACACACACAGAGGCAATAGATGGGTGGAAGGTGAGACAAAAAACGTAAGAGGAATGTGGAAGAAATATGAGTAGAGTGTGAGGGAGAAGGCGAACAAGACCTTATTACACGGGCCCACCTCACGGTAAACACGCTGGTCTATAATGTCATGTAAATTGGCAGATAAAGGACGCCTTCTGTTGCTGGAGCCGGAGGAGCAGAAGAAAGGTGGGGAGAGACGCCTGGATCACTGGTGCCAGTTTATTTTCCCGTCAGAATATGATGGCGAGACGTGACACCTATATACAGAGAAATGGTGCTAATTACAGGTAGTTAGAGAAGAAAGGAATATCAATAAGTGAAAGATATGGTGATGAGAGAGAGAGAGAGAGAGAGAGAGAGAGAGAGAGAGAGAGAGAGAGAGTGATAACTGGAGATATTTACTTCACCTCCCTATCTGGATTTACAAGTTGCTAGTGACGGTGTGCTCAATATTTTCTTTAGTGTGTAGTGCAAGAAAATCATTTTATTGTTTTGAATTAGACTGACTCAACAGATAATACAGATATTAGTTGTGCAGAGAGACAAGGATGAGGGATGTTGACGTCACTAACTTCTTCAGAGGTTAGGAAAACGATGACATAAACAGATTTGTTTTTATTCAGTAAAAAATCAGTATCGTACAAAAATGATGATGAAGGTTATAAGAACATAATATTTCCTACACGAAGTGTAAGATTTTTATAATGAAAGGAAGAATGAGGTGTTAGGAAAGTATTGACCATTATTTACATTAGTGATTAATATGAGCAGGTGAGAGAGAGTTACCTGTCCAGGAAGACTCTCACAGCGGCAGTGTTCCCAGACCAACTCTCTAACTCTCACTTGTTCAGTCTACTTCTTTCCGTAGCTTCCATAACCGTAACCGCCGTGACCGCTTCCAAAGCCGCCGTACAGACCACCGTGACTACCTCCGAAGCTGCTGCCGAAGCCGCCACCGTAGCCGCCGTGGCTGTAGCCGCCACCGTAGCCGCCGTGGCTGTAGCCGCCACCGTAGCCGCCGTGGCTGTAGCCGCCACCGTAGCCGCCATGGTACACTGGGATAGGTACTTGCACCACGTGAACTGGACGGAAGCCGCCAAAGCCACGACGGCCGCCTTTCTTGCTGCCAAATCCAAAGCCCTTCTTGTGTGGGGCGGGACTACTGACGACCGCTGACACCACCATCAGGAACACCAGGATCAGCGCGGTCTGTGTGTGACAACAACAACACGTCACAACTCAAGATGTGGATCAGATTACAGGGATTTTTCTCTAAACAAAGATGTTTTGATATAATATCGTGAACACCTTTTCGTCTTCTGGTAAATCAATCTAGTTTTATTACATGTTACTTATGTAAGAGATTACTGAATACTCAGCTTCAGGTATACAAGGAGGCAGTGTGGCTGGCACTGTACCCAACAGCCATCTCTACCCTAACTATAAAGTTGGGTACTCATGGTGGGTCGACGTGGGGTGCCGAGGGAACTAACCAGCAACCCTTCGGGCAGCAGGTGAGCGTTGTATCCACTCTGCCACTCCAGTTCTCAGCAATATTAATGAGTATATTAATTTCTTTACTTTAAATTTCATCTTGCTACAAATGTGACCATAATAGTTTAGATAAACGTTTACTTACAAACTTCATTGTGTGAGGAGATGTGAGCTGCGTTTGTTGCTGCTCCTCCGCTCCACCACAATATATACCCACAACCTGACCTCAGATATCGGAAGGTGAAGTTTGTATGTAAGTGTTTCTGGCAAGCGATAGTAGCCACATGTCTCACCTTTACCTTCACTCACCTGCTTGAACCACTTCTTGTCGCCTTACAGGAGAAAAAACATCTTGAGACTTGTTTCAACTTAACGTTTTACCCCTGACCTTCACCAGGTCTTCCTCAATGATGACCAACAGTTTTGATCAGATAAGTTTGAGAAAAAAATTATTAAATATAAAATAATAACAGTGCTAATGATAACAATAAGAAGGATTATAATACTTCTAATATTTATATCTATTTGTTGTGATATATCTTGTGTCCTCATATTACAACTAGTTCTACAACTACAACTACTACTTCAGCTTCTACTACAACAAGAACTACTACCACTACTACTACTACTACTCCTAAAAGTAATTTAATGGTCTCCAACCTCCCCTTACAGCCATAACTTCTCCACACATTTCATTACCTAACTATCTTATTACAAAATTATCTACCGTACTTGAGTTAGTTAGCAGCATATCTTTGCAGCATTACATAACTATTGTCTCTTAGTCCATGTTTGTGACTGTTTGTGTAAAGGCCGATGATCTTCCCTGAGACAGCAGAGCAGACGTGAGCAAGGAGAAGGCTCGGCAACACGTCAACCAGGCCACGACATAACTTCTGGGCTGCTGCTTCTGTTCAGGTAACACCTCAGCCAGTCTAGTACCTTACACTTGGTCCCATCCCGCCCGATGTTGTCAACACCAGAGGAGTGAAGCTGCCTTCGTCAACGTTCTGGATTCTTTTTGATACACTTCGTTCTTTTCGTACTCGTTGAAACTGTGTGCGTGACACAGTGATTAACTTGAGCTGGTGATAGAGAGTGACCTGTCCAGGAAGACTCTCACAGCGGCAGTGTTCCCTGACCAACTCTGTAACTCACTTGTTCAGTCGACTTCGTCCAAAATCCTCTAGAAATGATGTCCAATCACACTTCGTTGGTTGTGTTGGCAGTCCTGTGAATAAGGTGCACACCATGGCATGGTTAATATCGTAGGATATTCCAAACACACATTAAGATTGCATGCCTTCCACTGGCCAAACATACTTTAGATCAATGGCATCTGAAAATTCTTGTTTGTTGGGACTGAAGCCCTTTGCTCTTGTTGGTAGAGTTGTCAGCCAGCTTTTGGTCCTCACCTCCTTTGCTACCTCGACTTTCCTCTTCACAATCTCTGGCCGTTGTAGCATCAGTTGTTGAAATTTTTTGCTTTGGGTGTGCTGCCGTTATGTCATAATGGAATGTCGAATTTTGCATAGTTGGTTGGTGTCTACATCACTTGTAGCATATTGAGTGACTATATGATCAATGAAGGTTGCCGTGAGCTTGACACAGTTCTGAAATTTAGTGGCTGAAAACTCCTCTGGGTTAGTGATTCCCATTCCTCCTTGTCTCAGTGGCAGGGCTAGGAGTGACCTTTCTACTGGGGTAAATTGATGGCCATTCGGTGTTGAAATAAAGGCGTTCTTGATGGTTTCTTCTAGCGATCCGATGTCATGGATAGTACACATCAGGAACTTCTAGCGATGCTTGATTCCGTGGGTGAATGCCACAGTCGCCGCATGTGGCTCAGTCTTAACATTTTCCGACAGAGCTTTGATTTCCTTCTCCCACTCATTTACCTTTCCAGTTACATATTCGGTCTTAAAATCATTCGTGCCGATTTCCGCACCCAGATGTTTCTGTTATTTTGGCCTCACTCCCGTTGAACACCTCTATAGCCTGGTGATGGTATCCTGGCTTCACAATGAGGAAGGATTTACTGGCCTTTGGGTGGTACCCGGTTTGTGAACCACATGAGGTTATCAGGTCCAACCACTTTCTGGTATCCTCAACTTTTCCTGCTCCTGTAAGGACATCAGCATAGGCCGCTTGCTTGACTCTGGTTGTCTTGTAATTTTAATATAAGTTGGATCTGGCGACTGGGTCCCCTGTGTCGTTCCCTCGGTTGACTGTATGGCAGTAACTTCAATTAAGGCCTTGAAACTCGTTATATAGAGGCCTAGCGGGTTCCAATAGGCACCTGACACTGATTTTGTGCAGAGTAGCCTTGCGGTTAAGTACGTTGCCAGTGTTGGAGGCGTCTGCGAGACGTACAGCTTCGCATTCATGCTCCTCATATATCTTTCTCATGGCGTGAATGGCAGCGTCTCCCTTCAGCCTGCTGGTCAGCACATACTTGCACATTCTCTGCTGCTGCCGCCCTGACATCATCTTTGACCACCTTCATTTTACATTTACCAATAATTCGTCTCAACACTTCCCCTACCCCTATAGGTCTGCATCCTGGATTTTGTCCAAAGGGTTGAGGCAGCTGCCCATTAGAGCTTGTAAGTAGTGGCAACAGCAGGTTTTCAGCTTTCTTGCAGCGGAGACAATGATATTGCAGATATCACTTACAGTATCACCAAACTTGTTACTGCTGAGGATAACTCTCCATCCATTGGCACCATGGTCTGATGGACTGGCCCCTCCCTGGGCCTTCAGTGCTTTCTTTTATAACCACCTTCCTGTTTTTTTCTCGAACATAACTGCGTTTGGCTGGATCATAATCACCCCGTAACCTGATGCCTTCCCTTTCTCTTGCAGGAGGATCTTTCTCCTTCAGAAGTTTCATGGTTTATCGGCAGCACCCCACCTAAGGACTCCTCTGTGAGAGATCTTATTGCCGAGGACACTTTTCTAGCGAGCATCAGTTTACCAAACAGTCTGGCCGCATCATCGGAGCTTTGCTTTCTGTCTCCTGTAAATTAAAATTAACCTCATCGTCTTCTAACCTAACCAAACCTCACATAACATGAACTAATTGAATATAATCTAACTTAAACTAACCTATCTTATCCTCCTACAGGTAACAGTTGGGTTTAATCACCAGATGGTACAAGTTGGGTTGTCTTATCTTCAAGTGATCTAAATTTGGTTGTGCAGAGAGACAAGGATGAGGGATGTTGACGTCACTAACTTCTTCACAGGTCAGGAAAACGATGACATAAACAGATTTGTTTTTATTCAGTAAAAAATCAGTATCGTACAAAAATGATGATGAAGGTTATAAGAACATAATATTTCCTACACGAAGTGTAAGATTTTTATAATGAAAGGAAGAATGAGGTGTTAGGAAAGTATTGACCATTATTTACATTAATGATTAACATGAGCAGGTGAGAGAGAGTTACCTGTCCAGGAAGACTCTCACAGCGGCAGTGTTCCCAGACCAACTCTCTAACTCTCACTTGTTCAGTCTACTTCTTTCCGTAGCTTCCATAACCGTAACCGCCGTGACCGCTTCCAAAGCCGCCGTACAGACCACCGTGACTACCTCCGAAGCTGCTGCCGAAGCCGCCACCGTAGCCGCCGTGGCTGTAGCCGCCACCGTAGCCGCCGTGGCTGTAGCCGCCACCGTAGCCGCCATGGCACTGGGATAGGTACTTGCACCACGTGAACTGGACGGAAGCCGCCAAAGCCACGACGGCCGCCTTTCTTGCCGCCAAATCCAAAGCCCTTCTTGTGTGGGGCGGGACTACTGACGACCGCTGACACCACCATCAGGAACACCAGGATCAGCGCGGTCTGTGTGTGACAACAACAACACGTCACAACTCAAGATGTGGATCAGATTACAGGGATTTTTCTCTAAACAAAGATGTTTTGATATAATATCGTGAACACCTTTTCTTCTTCTGGTAAATCAATCTAGTTTTATTACATGTTACTTATGTAAGAGATTACTGAATACTCAGCTTCAGGTATACAAGGAGGCAGTGTGGCTGGCACTGTACCCAACAGCCATCTCTACCCTAACTATAAAGTTGGGTACTCATGGTGGGTCGACGTGGGGTGCCGAGGGAACTAACCAGCAACCCTTCGGGCAGCAGGTGAGCGTTGTATCCACTCTGCCACTCCAGTTCTCAGCAATATTAATGAGTATATTAATTTCTTTACTTTAAATTTCATTTTGCTACAAATGTGACCATAATAGTTTATATAAACGTTTACTTACAAACTTCATTGTGTGAGGAGATGTGAGCTGCGTTTGTTGCTGCTCCTCCGCTCCACCACAATATATACCCACAACCTGACCTCAGATATCGGAAGGTGAAGTTTGTATGTAAGTGTTTCTGGCAAGCGATAGTAGCCACATGTCTCACCTTTACCTTCACTCACCTGCTTGATCCACTTCTTGTCGCCTTACAGGAGAAAAAACATCTTGAGACTTGTTTCAACTTAACGTTTTACCCCTGACCTTCACCAGGTCTTCCTCAATGATGACCAACAGTTTTAGATCAATAAAAGATTAAATGAATTATTTCCCTTTATAAAATATAAGATATGATATAAACTTTTCCTTTTTCTGGAGATCATCTTTATCAGGTAATATAACGTAATTACTGAATACTAATATACTTCTCTTGTTCTTCATAACAATAAGTTAATAAAGGAAAGAGAAACAAGTGTAAATATTCTGTAAATATATATCAACATATCGTATATAACCAGATAATTGTATATAATTCGTATACTAATGTCAGGTCACCAGACAAGACTCTCTCTCAGGCGTAGTGAACTAAATGATCAAATTTGTGTCAAAATGTTAAGTGTTAAGAAGTTTACCAGGAAGGTAGAATGTGTCCTCCTTCCCTGGCCAGCTGGCAGTCATGTGAGACAATAACACCTCACTGCTGGTCACTGATCATCCAGTCTGGCCTATGTTAAGTGTTCAGGCTGTTGGTGACGAGTCTAGCCTGTGTTAAGTGTTCAGGCTGTTGGTGACGAGTCTAGCCTGTGTTAAGTGTTCAGGCTGTTGGTGACGAGTCTAGCCTGTGTTAAGTGTTCAGGCTGTTGGTGACGAGTCTAGCCTGTGTTAAGTGTTCAGGCTGTTGGTGACGAGTCTAGCCTGTGTTAAGTGTTCAGGCTGTTGGTGACGAGTCTAGCCTGTGTTAAGTGTTCAGGCTGTTGGTGACGAGTCTAGCCTGTGTTTAGTGTTCAGGCTGTTGGTGACGAGTCTAGCCTGTGTTAAGTGTTCAGGCTGTTGGTGACGAGTCTAGCCTGTGTTAAGTGTTCAGGCTGTTGGTGACGAGTCTAGCCTGTGTTAAGTGTTCAGGCTGTAAGGTTTTACGGATTTTCATGAAAATTGGTGACAACACACTATAATAATAATAATAATAATAATAATAATAATAATAATAATAATAAACGGTTAATTAATAGAGTTGCAGCAGGTGGCTGAAAATATACAGACTTACATTATTTTAACAATAGATGGGATGGTGCTGTTCTTATATCTATCGGTGCGGGCTCTTATGGGCTGTGTTTTGTTGTAGTGGCGGACTGCGAGAGTTGGGTAGGGGGCTGCAAGTGGCAGGAGGTGGCGATGGCGAGGGTGGTGCAGTAGTCCACGACCAAACCTTTCCAGTGCTTGGTGGTGGAGGTCACTGAGGGATGGCATTTCCAGGGTGGAGAGAGCGTCGGTGTAGCCGGAGTATTCTGCGCCGAGCATGATTCTGCAGGCCCTTTACTGTGATCCTTCAAGTGTTTTTGTCACTTTTTTTTCAGACCTGGTAACCAAAAATTAAAACAATAAAAAATGGTAATGTTTCACTGAACACTCAGTAATTCTCTATTTGTAGACTTAACAACAGTCATACAGACGCTTAAAATAATTTGTTCACAGTTATTTTTTACCGCAGGTTTAATAAGTGAGTCAGGTCAACAGTCTTTGTCATATTACAGTACGTCATATAAGGTTTCCTTTAGTTTTGACAATATTAATATCAGTATTAGTTTTATTATTAATAGTTATATTGTACATATTAATATAATCATATATGTTTCACTCGATCTTAAAAATCATATTTTATGAACAGTTAAATCACGACTTTCTAAATATATTCAATTTGTACCTCTAACGTTCCTTTAGGATATTAAATATTTATTACTTCAAAGATATATAACACCTGATAGATGACTTTCACCCATCTATATAAATTTATTTTATTAATATTTTTTCTTCATATAATACAACTGAATACAATCTTGAGATAGAAAAATAAGTTAAAGGTTAAAGAACTTGGCAAGACAACGAGTGTCCCGGAGTGTTGACCAACATGGCCGTCCGTCAGTGCAGACTGCCGGGCAGACGACACCATGTATTTCTACATAACCTGTTACCGTGAACTAATTCCCACGTCTACTTTGTAAAACATTACTGGAATAATTACGCTACAAACATATAAGATAAAAGCTATGGTGTGGAAAGGTGAGAAAGTTTAAAGTGTTATGCCAAGATCAACTGCTATGATGTAAACAAACTTTTCCAAAACTTATGTAAGAATTTAGTGGAAAAAATATCGATAATATCAATGACGTGTTGGGTGATGATATAGTGAGTGATATTGTCCTGAGATATTTAATGAATATTTGTGTGACTTAAGGGATAATTAGTGATCTCAGTTAAGTGAAAATTAGTGATCTCAGTTAAGTGAAAATTAGTGATCTCAGTTAAGTGAAAATTAGTGATCTCAGTTAAGTGAAAATTAGTGATCTCAGTTAAGTGAAAATTAGTGATCTCAGTTAAGTGAAAATTAGTGATCTCAGTTAAGTGAAAATTAGTGATCTCAGTTAAGTGAAAATTAGTGATCTCAGTTAAGTGAAAATTAGTGATCTCAGTTAAGTGAAAATTAGTGATCTCAGTTAAGTGAAAATTAGTGATCTCAGTTAAGTGAAAATTAGTGATCTCAGTTAAGTGAAAATTAGTGATCTCAGTTAAGTGAAAATTAGTGATCTCAGTTAAGTGAAAATTAGTGATCTCAGTTAAGTGAAAATTAGTGATCTCAGTTAAGTGAAAATTAGTGATCTCAGTTAAGTCTCAGTTGAAAATTAGTGATCTCAGTTAAGTTAGTGAAAGTTAAGTGAAAATTAGTGATCTCAGTTAAGTGAAAATTAGTGATCTCAGTTAAGTGAAAATTGGTGATCTCAGTTAAGTGAAAATTAGTGATCTCAGTTAAGTGAAAATTAGTGATCTCAGTTAAGTAAAAATTAGTGATCTCAGTTAAGTAAAAATTAGTGATCTCAGTTAAATGAAAATTAATGATCTCAGTTAAGTGAAAATTGGTGATCTCAGTTAAGTGAAAATTAGTGATCTCAGTTAAGTAAAAATTAGGGATCTCAGTTAAGTAAAAATTAGTGATCTCAGTTAAATGGAAATTAATGATCTCAGTTAAGTGAAAATTAGTGATCTCAGTTAAGTAAAAATTAGTGATCTCAGTTAAATGAAAATTAGTGATTTCAGTTAAGTAAAAATTAGTGATCTCAGTTAAATAAAAATTAGTGATCTCAGTTAAGTGAAAAGTAGTGATCTCAGTTAAGGAAAATGGTAAAAGTGAAACACACTGTTGGTTCCAGAAGGACTTTTTGAAACAACCAAATTTTCAAGAGGTGTTGTTTAGATAATACCAAGTGATAAAATCGAAACAGCAACGCACAGAACCTATTAGAACCTTACCTAACAACCTAACCTACCTAACCTACTTAACCTTACCTAACCTACCTAACCTACCTAACCTACCTAACCTTACCTAACCTTACCAATACTCTAACCTAACTCAAATAACCTACTTAACCTTACCTAACCTACCTAACCTACCTAACCTACCTAACCTTACCTAACTTCCTAACCTGTGCATTGTTGTTTCGATTTTCTTACTTACTGTCATCCAATGGAAATCGTAATAAACACCTCCAATGAGATCGTCGTTTGTTTCTTGACCTGGAAACAAAGACTGCGGACGCACCTGTATAGCAGACGATGTGAGAATTAATGATCTTGGTAAGTGAAAATAAATGATCTCAGTTAAGTGAAAATAAATGATATCAGTTAAGAGAAAATAAGTGATCTCAGTTAAGTGAAAATAAGTGATCTCAGTTAAATGAAAAGTGATCTCAGTTAAGTGAAAAGTAATATTAGTTAAGTGAAGATAAGTGATCTTAGTTAAGTGAAAATAAGTGAACTCAGTTAAGTGGAACTATGTGATCTAGGTTGAGTGATAATTAGTGACCGTAGGATGATGCCACCAGCAAGACCACGAGTGAGTATTTTTACTGTTTTTGGTAATATTTAAGATATTGTTCCAGCCAATGAAATATATATATATATATATATATATATATATATATATATATATATATATATATATATATATATATATATATATATATATATATATATATATATATATATATATATATATATATATATATATATATATATTTTTTTTTTTTTTTTTTTTTTTTTGGGGAGTGATTTCTCCCTTTATAAACAGAAATATGAACTTGCTTGTTCCACCTAAAATGAATCTTTATCTCTGCCTTTGTTAGTAGTTTCCATGCATAACTGAAATATGGTTAGGTATGTTTATAACTACATAACGATCGACTCATAGCGAAATAAATTCCAATTGCCACCAGTCACGGTCAAATATAGTTCTTGCATTGTTCGCCAGTAGTGGACGAAAAGCCAATCAGAGCGCACTCCCGGTAAAATAGCGTTAGAAGCCAGTCACGGGAAAATATCTACTGCCGTATTTTTGTACAAGATTTTTTTAATGAACTTACTGTAATAAATATTGTTCCTAACATTGGTTTATGGTTTTACAGGTCAAAACTTGGGAAGCATCTGTGGTAAGTACAAAGCCTTGGTATTTTGTATCAGTTATACTAGGTAAGGTTACTGTATATTAGGGTACAGTTTTAAATATGCACAACCAGATTTATGATTTGTGTTGGGTTAAATATCTGCTAAAATCCACTGACAAAATTTTAAGTTTCTTTGAAATAAACGTAAGCGTTAATAAGCATTTAGGTAACATTTATTTTTATCCTTCATTATCTTATAAAGTGGGGATAAACTTTGATTCCTGAGACTTGCTTTATCAGGGTGCAGACTTTATTTTATTTGTATTGCATGCATCTTACTAACCCTGCAGACCGTATAGTACAAGCAACCTAGCGGTGCTAACACCATGTACTGAGGTAAATCAAGGATTGTAACACTGTTTGCTTTAAGTTAAGTTAGGTTTGGTTACAATGTATAGGTTTTAATTATAAGTAGAAGTAACAGTTAGAAGGAGGTTTATAGAGGTACTGTAGTGTTTGTTTTTCAGATGGAGATAAGGTTCATGTATTTTACTGCAATGCATTTTAGGTGTCAGATGTTATACATATGTATTTCTTCTCATTACATAATATAATTATGATATATGAAGTTTATTTTAAGAACAACTAAAGTTTAAATTTAATTTTTCGTACAGTACAAATGTATTTTTTAATCAGGTGCAGATAAAATACATATGTATTACAATGCAACACATACACTCTTTATTTTCAGATGAAATATCATGTATCTATGTATTTTTTCGGTTTATATTAAATGTAAAGTTTATTTTGCATTGAGGTAAGATTTATGTATATATAAATTTATGTGCAACTGTTTTGTAAGGTTATTTTTTAGGATCAGCTGAAAAAATCCATAGAAATTCGGTGCAACAATCGTGTACACTTTTGGGGGTCTTGGTAAAGTTTTTGCATTTCTTTTAATGCAGCAGAAGGCAAAATACTATTTTTTTTCTTTAGTTCCCTTGGAAAAGGACCCGAAAGCATTTCTTTCGTCGCATTTCATTTTCCATTTCATCAGTCCATATATTTTTGTTTTTGTTTTAGTAAACATAATTGTGAGGTTTTGTCAATTTAGCATAAAACCAAATACAGTAGGATTTGTTATAAGCTCAACACAGATATAAATAATCTTCAGCTCAAAGATGTAATGCTTGTGCAGCAATGTACTAACTTTCCCTAAACAGCACCTGTAGTTTTTCTGATCAATACAAATGCACTCCAGTTAAAAATATATGCACGAAAATTCGAGTTTATTCTTAGGGTTTGCGTATCAGTTAAGAGCAGATCTCAATACTGGCCTTGCGTACTGTATGGGTTGACATAAAATGCATAAGACTTTCTTACTACATTGCAATAAATGTTTTCTTTGGTAAAGCTTTTTTTTGGGGATATGTGCAAACTTTTATGTGTGTGTGTGTGTGTGTGTGTGTGTGCGCGCGCGCGCGCGCTTGCACATGTATCATGAGTTCTAGGTATATTTGCATGATTAAGTCTTAACTCCATGATTACTATGCTAACTCTGAGTATAATTAACTTATATAAGCTCGTATAATCTTAAGTTTGAGTGTCATGACACTGTACTCAGGGGTAAGTCCCATCAGACTTTCTTGTGAAAGACAATTTTTTTTAATGACTCAATGGATATTATTACATATATATGGGAAAATTGCCTCTTTCATTTGAGACGTCCTTTCGGTATCTTAACATAACCAAACTTTCCCTAAATTAGGTTAGGTTAGATTAAGTAGGATTAAGTTAGTTTAATACTGGTGATTTTTTTTTTATAATTTGTACTATGGTTATCTACATTATCACTGCTACGGTGATATCCTCGTTAACCAGAATAATTAGTGCAGAGCTCTTCCTGGGATGAGATATTTCCAGGTAATGAGCGATTCTTTCAAACCCTGAAAAATTCCACATCCCTGGAATTTCTCCAGGTACTTGGAAAAGTTTCAAGGAATTTTCTGGAAATTGTATATTATTTCTTGTAATTTGCTCCCAGATCCGAAAAAAATGAAGAAAGTTTTCTCGGAATTTTCCAGGAAATGTACCTGAATTTCAACCTGAGAAACTCATTCACAGACCCAGAATTGAGATAATTTTTCCGGAATTTTTTTTTTGCCAATTTCAATTCTGGGTATTGAAGAATTCCAGCTAATAGGGATTCTGGCAAACAGAGATATTATGTATGTACAAGTCAGCTCCAATTTTCAGCCAATCAGAAATATTAATTTTAGTTATTATGATGCAATGGTCATTCAAAAGTACTTCACCTGTCCTCTTTAACAAATGTTTAATCAAGGTAACATAGGTCTGGTGGCCACGGAGTGTTAGTAGGACTTGGTGGGTTTCGGGTGTAATTATCATCTCTTATATATTGTTGTTCATTATTGTCATGGATCACTTAAGTTACGTTATTATCCTTATGTTTGTGTCTAATTCCTTTCATTCTACTGTTGTGTTTGTTTATGTTTCTTGGGGCAGTTACTAACCATTTAACGCATCTTTAATACCTCTTGGTAGAGGGGGAGGGATGAAGGGTATAGTAATCGGTGTGTATGTCTCTCTGTATACTGTAGAGTCGAACTTTGTCTGTTTTGGAATAAGTTTTGTAAAATTAACTCCTTTGTCGATACTCCGCCACTAACATTATCGTTCAAGACCCGATCCTTTAAATACCACTTAAATGTGAACCACTTAAATGTGCAGTAACACATTTTAAACATCATTTGTGTTTTGCCCTTCGTATTTATATCCTTGCTTAATACATACTGCGATGCAACTGCCCAAGTAACTTCTTAAACATTTCCAATCCCTCTAACCTCTGATAACACTCCTCAACCCCTATAACCCGTCAACCCCCTCACACACCGGACCCCGTCACTCCCTCACACACCGGACCCCGTCCCCGTTACCCCTAACACATCAGTCCCCGTCCCCGTCACCCCCTCACACACCAGTCCCCGTCACCCCCTCACACACCAGTCCCCGTCACCCCCTCACACACCAGTCCCCGTCACCCCCTCACACACTCTATGGGTTCACACTTCACTAAGAGGTGGATTGGCAATGTGGAGTGTACCAGTTGGAAAAGTCTCCAACTGTACGTAATCATATCCAATATCATCAGGAAATACCAAAGGTTGAAGCAGACAATATCAATTCTGTCGACTCACCAAAACCTAGCTCCACTTTCCCCGTCTGACCTTCAGCACGAAACTCCACCAAAATGAAAAAAAGGTCGTCTGAACCTGTTTGACCAGATGACTTTAATGAAGAATAACCCAGATGAGTCAGCATGACGTGGGGAATATTGAGTTAGAGAGAGAGAGAGAGAGAGAGAGAGAGAGAGAGAGGGAGAGAGAGAGAGAGAGAGAAAGAGAGATGGGTGTCGGGGATTTAGCAAAAAGTTCTCACAGTTGCTAGACATAAAATCTCTTAGTAAATGAATAAGTCAGGCAGTCAGTTAGTAAATAATCAAAACGGTACCTTAGTCTGGGCAGGAACAAGAATATTACGGTGAATTTTGCCTCAGACATACTTGATAAAGAAATACCTGTTCTGAAGAGGGCTCACCTGTATGTAATGAGAGTTGTTCTTCTTATCCATCCTGAACTCTTCCTCAGACAATCGTTATGACCGATGGGTCTCTGTCATGGGATAACTCTTGACCTCACCACCATGAATATAAGTATCTCCCCATAATCAATGCCTCCATGCCCTCATCTGTGGGTACTCTGGGGAATGACACTTAATAAAATGAAGTTCAGGCTATCATTAAGATAATCCTGGCATTACATACTGCTCAGAACACAGGAACCATACACAGTTCTAACAAGTGTCTGGGATGCAAACACTAGTATTGGGTTAAACACATGGTTCAACCCTCGTGTCTTCTCTGTCTACTGTACAGGAAGGATGAGAGAGAC
This sequence comes from Homarus americanus, assembly GCF_018991925.1. Lineage (NCBI taxonomy): Eukaryota > Metazoa > Arthropoda > Malacostraca > Decapoda > Nephropidae > Homarus > Homarus americanus. Next base: position 113,997 of record NW_024728474.1, on the reverse strand, counting down.
TGGGATCCTTGGGTAACAGTATCCTAGTGTCCTACAGTTCCTTCTAGTCTTATTGTAACAAACAGAAACTCCAGAGAAGACATTTGATGATCCAACACTTCACCACAATGACTCGGAGGGGGGGACCTGATACATATTTGATTCTTGACATATATTAGGGTTATGTTGTGGTGCCAGTGGTGTAAGACCTGTGTAAAGGTCTTATTTATAGAGGAAAAGTTATTTCGCGAAGGACGATTTCTGCACACAGCAACACAGCGTAAATAAGGTAAATTCTACCGGTTAATTAGTTCACTTTTTCCACTGTTTATCAATGGTCACAACCCCAGGGAACTCCAGTCGGTGCTGTATACTACTGAACACAAGTGGGAGTTGATATGAGTTAAATATACTGAGAGGTTAGTAGCAATAGTGATGTCAGTTATAGTAGCGATGTCAGTTGTAGTGTTATGTCAGTTATAGTAGCGATGTCAGTTGTAGTGTTATGTCAGTTATAGTAGCGATGTCAGTTGTAGTGTTACGTCAGTTATAGTAGCGATGTCAGTTGTAGTGTTATGTCAGTTATAGTAGCGATGTCAGTTGTAGTGTTATATCAGTAGCAAGTGTCGATAATAAAAATTCGTAGTATCATAAATAAGTGGTAATGGCATGAGTTGTTAATATCAACAATAAGTGGTGATATTAAATAGTGTTATAGTGTTATCACAATACAGCCAAGACACTATCACATATCCATCGACTCCACGACATTGAACGACAAATAAAAAAGTAACATTATAAACCGAATCATAAATAACTTGCAAATAACAGACTGCAACACGTGCAACAAACCGTCAACTTTATATACAAATTGTAAGATACTGTTTGTTTACACTCAATTAACCTGAACGCTACGTGAACTAGAACATCAACCTGACCAACTAGTGCAGTATAACAGTGAGAGGAGGGAAAGGTGTGTGTGTGTGTGTGTGTATGTGTGGGCGTGTGGGGGGGGAGTGGATGTATGTGTGGGGAGGTGGATGGCTACGTGTCACAAAGAACATAGTGGTCTCGTAACCTTTGAATCATTAATACTTGCTCCAGTGGAAACATGTGTACGTCACAAACTCAACTCTACAACTTGTTTTATATTTTACAGAAACAATCCCTGTAAGGTGTCAGGGAGTCAGAGGGGCAGGGGACAGAGGTCAGGGAGTTAGTGGGGTGTAGGGTCACGAAGTCAGGGACTCAGGGGCTCATGAGGTCAGGAATTCAGGGGCAAAGGAGGTCTTAAAGTTAGGGGCCCGGGAGGTCAGGAAGTTAGGGGCCCATGAGATCAGGAGGTCAGAGAGCCAAGAGGTCAGGAGATCAGGGGCCCAGGAGGTCAGGAGGACGCCCTCTGTAACAACGTGGTAATGGAGACTGGCCAGTGAACCCAAGGTATACGCAACACTCGCCCGGACAAAAACAATAATATTGCTTTTACACTAACGAACTGGTACAGAGAGAGAGAGAGAGAGAGAGAGAGAGAGAGAGAGAGAGAGAGAGAGAGAGAGAGAGAGAGAGAGAGCACGCCATGTTCTAAGCGAGGAAATATTGGCTGGGGTGCAGGCTGAGGGAGGGAAGGGGAGGGGAGAGGAGGGTGAGAAAAAGTGAGATACGCCCTGTCAGCAGTAGACGTGACAACATAAACGATGCCTCGGAACCAAGACCATTTTGTTACATAGACCAAGAGTGTTTTTTTTTTCTTGAGTCCTTCCCGCTAAAGACGTTTTCCATTACACAGGATGAAGAGAAGTGTCTTGAAGATGCTCTCTATCAAGTAAACAAAACAGTATTTGTTCTAATGACGCTCTTTCTTGGCTCTCCATCATGTTAAAGAGAAGGTACTCGTTATGACGTTCTTCCTCAGCTCTCCATCATGTTAAAGAGAAGGTACTCGTTATGACGTTCTTCCTCAGCTCTCCATCATGTTAAAAAGAAGGTACTCGTTATGACGTTCTTCCTCAGCTCTCCATCATGTTAAAAAGAAGGTACTCGTTATGACGTTCTTCCTCAGCTCTCCATCATGTTAAAAAGAAGGTACTCGTTATGACGTTCTTCCTCAGCTCTCCATCATGTTAAAGTACTCGTTATGACGTTCTTCCTCAGCTCGTTATGACGTTCTTCCTCAGCTCTCCATCAGGCCAAGCCATCGTGCTCAAGGTATTCTCCATCACACTGGATAAAGATGTCTGTCCTCAAGACGCTCTCCATCATGCTAGGAGACAATATATCTCTTGATCCTGAGAGACGACGGGAAACAGAGATCCACCATGTGTGTAACCTTTGTCTAACTCAAACATACATACATACATACATACATACATACATACATACATACATACATACATACATATGAAGGAGAATCAACTGGATGATGATGAAAGTGTTTGAAGATGGAAATATAAAGAAAGAACTCACATGAAGATTAAACACCCACAGCGTATTTAACTTGATAGGGGTTAGGTTAGGTTAGGTTTTGTATAACTGAACACCGAAAACTAAGTCTCTCATTTTCCAACTTTCTTTAAATAATTTCTTTTTGCTACATCAATTAATCTTCGCCTCCCGCGGGGTCGTCTACTACACTGTCATCCATCTCCGCCCTCCCATCACGGTGAGGCTGAGTGAATTACCTGTGTCCTCACCTGTTACCTGTGTCCTCACCTGTCACCTGTGTCCTTACCTGTTACCTGTGTCCTCACCTGTCACCTGTGTCCTTACCTGTCACCTGTGTTCTCACCTGTTACCTGTGTCCTCACCTGTTACCTGTGTCCTCACCTGTTATCCATGTCCTCACCTGTCACCTGTGTCCTCACCTGTTACCTGTGTCCTCACCTGTTACCTGTGTCCTCACCTGTTACCTGTGTCCTCACCTGTTACCTGTGACCTCACCTGTTACCTGTGTTCTCACCTGTTACCTGTGTCCTCACCTGTCACCTGTGTTCTCACCTGTTACCTGTGTCCTCACCTGTCACCTGTGTTCTCACCTGTTACCAGTGTCCTCACCTGTTACCTGTGTCCTCACCTGTTACCTGTGACCTCATCTGTTACATGTGCCCTCACCTGTTACCTGTGCCCTCATCTGTTACCTGTGCCCTCACCTGTCCTTACAAAACCCGTCACACGTCATCCCACTACCCACTCTACCCACACAACCCACACTACCCACTCTACCCACACAACCCACACAACCCCTCACACTAAAATGGAATTGTCTGACTGAGTCTAAACGTGAATCCATTTATTTTGGTGGTGTTGGGTGGCCGTCTCAAGCGGTCGAACAGATGTCACGACAAGGGTTCGAAGCCCTCTCCCCCAAGGACCAATAGGGTTTCCCACAAGTATTGGCAGTTGCTAAAGCCTCCAGTCATGCAAGTATGGCAGGCTACGTCTCCACAACGAGCTCTGGAAACCATCTTCTAGCAGAGGACATTTAGCTCTTTAGAAACGATGTATTTGACTCAAGTTTTCGCTTTGAAAAGTATTTAGGATCACCTGTAGTTTAGCCCTCCAGTTTATTTCACCTGATACCCTAATACTACTTAGGTTAGGTTAGCTAATTTTTAAGTATAACTATATTAAAATTTCAGGTTAAAATTATACTCCGTTAAAATAAACAAGTTAACTCTCACATCTCTTTCCGTTTTTTTTAAATAACATGTAAATTAACACTCACTTTAACTTCATAATTATAAAATAAACCTGGTACAGTAATTTCGTCTATTATACCAAAACAAACAACTAAGTTTAACCCAAAACATTACATGAACAAATTCCCACAACAAACTATATTATTCTGTTAAATTAAACTTAGAGAACACAGTCATCATAAATCGTTGATATTGAAACACACACTGCTTGTCGTGTATGTGGTGGGGGGGGAGGGGGGTGTTGTGGGGTGAGAGGGGGGCAGGGGTGGGGAGGGGTGTTGTGTGGGGTGGGAGGGGTGTGGGTGGGAGAGGGGGGTGGGCAGGGGGTGGGAGGGGAAAGGTGGGTGGGAGGGGGGCATGGGGGGGTGGGAGAAAGGTGGTGGGATAAAGGGTGGGTGGGAGGGGGTGTTGGGTGGGTGGGAGGGGGGTGTTGTGGGTGGGAGGTGTTGTGGGTGAGGTGTTGTGTGGGTGGAGGGGGGGCAGGGGTGGAGGGGGGTGGGGCAGTGGGGTGGGAGAGGGGTGGTTGTGTGGGTGGGAGAGGGGGGTGTGTTGGTGGGTGGGAGGGGGGTGTTGTGTGGTGGAGAGGGGCAGGTTGTGTGGTGGAGGGGTGTTGTGGGTGGGAGGGTGGCAGTGGGTGGGAGGGGGAAGAGATGTGTCTCAACCATTACCACAACCAATCCTCCCAATCTGTACAACATCTCCCTCGGGACCACAACTTCTTAATTACAATTATCCATCCTCTTCTCTTACCTTCCCTTGGCCCTCCTTACTATAATTTCACCCATTAATATCAGTCCCATTACCCCCCCCCCATTTCACTTAATTATATGGGTAAATATCTCATTATTTTTTACGTTAAATGTATCTAATATTTCCCTACGTTGGTTTGGTCTAGATATTAAAACGAATTCATTTATATCGTCCGTCTTAGCCTTCCTGTGGTCTCCGTTTTAACTTTTTAATAAACTCAGATATGATTCTCTTCTTCATCTTTAATTACAAGACCAAAGTATTTTATATATATGACTTATGGTATCGATTCCTGGTGCACGTCTTTTGTTGTTCCAGGCAGCCAGTATCTCTACCATCCTCCTTCCTTCCTTCTTTCCTTCCTTCTCCTTCCCCCTTCCTTCTCCTTCCTTCTTCCTTCCTCCTTCCTCTCCTTCCCTTTATCTCCCTCTCCCCTCCCTTCTTCCCACAACTTCCTTGTTCACCCCCTTCTACCTTCTCCCTTCTCCTATTCCCTCCCTTCTCAATTCTTCCTCCTCCTCCTACTCCTCCTCCTCCTCCTCCTCCTCCTCCTCCCTCCTCCTCCTCCTCCCACCTCTTCCCTCCTCCTCCTCCTCCCTCTTCTCCTCCTCCTCCTCCCTTTAAGAGAGTTTTTTTTATTTACTCACGATATAAATTCATCTTCCATCTGCTCTGGCGTATTTATCCTCCTCATTCTCCCTCCCTTCACCCCCCTCCTCTTCACCCCCCTCCCCCTCATCCCCCTTCCCTCCCTCCCCTCTTGGGTAATTTTCCGCACTGTGAGTTGGATTTCTTGGTGGGAAGGGGGGGTGAGAAAGGGGTTAGAAGGATGAGGAGAGGAAGGGTTGAGAGGGAGGGGAAGGGGGGAGGGATGAGAGGGGGGTAGAGGATAGGGAGGAGGGATGGAGAGTGGTTAGAAGGGTCTGGTGTGATCCTCGCTGACTGGAGACGAGTGAGGTGAATTAAAGTCATTCAATTGATAAATTAGAACTGTGTGTGTGTGTGTGTGTGTGTGTGTGTGTGTGTGTGTGTGTGTGTATATATATATCCATGTATGCGTGTGAGTATATGACCCATGACATTAAAATACAAATATATCCATTCTCCCGCCCCCAAGAAAATAAAATAAATAACACTAGCTAAAACTTAACCAGGTGATAAGAATGGTTCCCGTTGTATCATTTCCAAAACAAATTCCTAGAAAACTGTAATAATCAATAGTCGTTAGTGCTAAGTTTTCCTTCTCTCTTACCCCGGCTTATTGTCTCACAGGAAATATTCAAATTACAACTTCAACTAAACTTTCCCACTTGGCTGCCGGGGTAGTGAGGTAATCTATCTCCTAAACTGATTCTCGATCTACTTCAAACTTTGCTGGTCATGAGAGGTCTTAGATAACTTGTGTGGGAGGGTCAGGAGGTGATTTTTGTCCATATGTGGGGGTCAGGAGGTGATTATGTCCACATGTGGGGGGTCAGGAGGTGATTATGTCCATATGTTGGGGGTCAGAGGTGATTATGTCCACATGTGGGGGGTCAGGAGGTGATTATGTCCGTATGTGGGAGGTCAGGAGGTGATTATGTCCGTATGTGGGAGGTCAGGAGGTGATTATGTCCATATGTGGGGGTCAGGAGGTGATTATGTCCGTATGTGGGGGTCAGGTGATTATGTCCGTATGTGGGGGTCAGGAGGTGTGTATGTTCGTATGTGGGGGTGAGGAGGTGATTATGTCCGTATGTGGGGGTGAGGAGGTGATTATGTCCGTGTGTGGGGGGTCAGGAGGTGATTATGTCCATATGTTGGGGGGTCAGGAGGTGATTATGTCCGTATGTGGGAGGTCAGGAGGTGATTATGTCCGTATGTTGGGGTCAGGAGGTGATTATGTTCGTATGTGGGGGTGAGGAGGTGATTATGTCCGTATGTGGGGGTGAGGAGGTGATTATGTCCGTGTGTGGGGGTCAGGAGGTGATTATGTCCATATGTTGGGGGTCAGGAGGTGATTATGTCCGTATGTGGAGGTCAGGGTGATTATGTCCGTATGTGGGGGTCAGGAGGTGATGTCCATATGTGGGG
>NW_024728474.1:77500-105000 GCF_018991925.1 Homarus americanus | reverse complement strand
AGAGATGATCGGTATAATGACAGACGGACAGACATATACATACATATATACATACGCGGTTATAAATATACATACATGGATAAATAAGAAAAATACATAGATAAATAAAAATAAAGATAAATAGATAAATTTAACAATCTATACATAAAATAGCAGTTCACATTACCGACACTAGATGGCCTCACCTTCTCCTTAAACACGGTGGAAAATTCCTCCTTCAGTTTCAAGATCCCAGGCTCGAACCCCTGTCAGGTGAAGGGCAGGTAGTTTTCTCATTCCTTAAATGGCACAGAGACACCCTCAAGTTGTATCCGGTTTTGGAGTGAATATTTGAGTACTTCATCTGAGCCGCAGTGGCACTTGAGGATCTTCTGTATGGCGTGTTTAGTATGGCACCTGAGGAAGTACTGTGTTTATTATGGCACCTGAGGCACTATTATGTTAAGAATAGCACCTGAGAAAGTACTGTGTATATGATGGTACCTGGGGAACCGGTTTATTTACTATGGCACTTGAAGATTAAATATGTTTTTTTTATGGCACCTATAAGATCCAATATGCTTTTTATGGCAACTGACAACCCGCCATACGGCAGTTCGGCAACATACCTGCCTCCCTGGCTATTGCAGCATATGGGCTCTCCACCTTACCCCACACTGACCACTGTAGGGATCCCCCTGTTATAAAATAGGGAGGGTAGCTATATACGGTCGTGTAATGGATACTTCCAGCTGGCGTTATGGTCGTGGGAGGGAGAGTTGCCGGGTCCCGTGGCAGCTGTTTGCACATAAATATCACTAACAAGTTATCCTGTGGCCTTCCCTGGGATATATTCCCTGACAGGAGATCGCTAGAGCCTGTGTAGGATATCTTATGGTTGTCCTGTCCTCCAGCAGTGAAACGTCGTGCAGTTGGTTCAGCAGTGAACTCTTACACTCTTGGTAATAAAACACAATGCCACAACATATGGTAGACAATATTTGGCAGTGAAACACGCTGACAACATCATGCGGTTGGCAGTAAAAAAAGAAAAAACAGTCTGTAAAACATATCGTACTGGTAAAGTTGTAAGGTGACTGGGGGATACAGTATCGTACCTTACCAGTAGCTTCCCGTTGATGGCCTGTCGCATCATGGCCTTTTACACCTTTGTGGCCTGAAGAATGACCACTCCTTCAATGAATACGAGTACATCACCCTTACCGTTCCCCTCCCCTCCCGTCACCCCTCACCTCCCCCTCAACCCCCCCCCCCTTGAGTATCGTATTTAGGGTCTTGAGAAACTTGAGAGATTCTCCTTAAATCACATAACTCTAGAAATAAGTAGAATCTAAACCTATGTCTTATACTCTATAACCTAAAACAGATAATCGAAGAGTGTTTTTTTTCACCATTTTTTTTTGAGGGGGGGGGAGGGGAGGGGGGGTTGAACATGTTACATGAATCTTGAATAGCCAATACCTCATAAGGCTCGGCAGAGAATATTGGTCAAACGGTTTCCAATACCATGTTTATCAGATCAATACTTTACGGTACAGAAATATTACCCGAGTGACTCCCATTACTAGCAGTCACCCCCCTCCCCCCAGCACACACGCAGGTCGTCTTCTTCTTATTTCTTGGGAGATCAGAGAGACTTTATTTATTACTTTTGGGTGAGGGAGAGACTGTTGACACGAACCCTGAGAGATAGATACCATTATGAGATACACTGTTTACCCTAAAGAGAGAGAATCCCCAGAGAGATAGAGAGTTTTGAGAGATAGACTAGCTGTGTAAGAGAACCCTGTGAGATACACTACTTACCATAAAGAGATAAACAATTTACGAGAGGTTAGAGAGATATATGACTTATGAGACTGTTCTTATATTCGTTCTGCATGATAACTTGGCTAGCTTGTGTGTCCCCTGGTGGTGCGTGATATCACAAGACGTGTTCAGGGTTCACGTTTTCCATTGCCTTCAGGAGATTGAATGTCTCACTGAGCTCTGCCATATTGTGTTTTGTCTAAATGGTTGTTAGTCCTATGATATAGATCCGGATTGATCTTATTCTCTAGGGATGTTAGTTAACATATAATGTTAATTTGCTGTAAAAATATTGTTGTCATACATATTATTGTTAATATATATTGTTATTTAGAGTATAATGATAATAATAATAATAATAATAATAATAACACAGTACATTTATACTTAAAAAAACACAAAACAAACACAACAACATTCAATACTTATTCTAACATTAATGTTTTCTTCCACTGTGGACTTTGTCATAAAAAAAACACCGCGAGACTAAGAAAATTTTTCTGTCAGGAATAAACAGAATTTTAATCATTTTCAACAGAGAGTGACAGGGGCTTGATCAAAGAGCAGACCAACAGTGTATAAATAATAAGTTTTACAGGACTCAGTTGGGTAATATTTCCACTTAACCCTCACCCCACCGGCTATATTGCATATATATTATGCATATTTACGTTGGACGGTTCATAAGAAAAACTTAAAACACAGTCGGTGAGAAATTTCCGAAAAAAATAGTCATTGGCAACTGGACCTGGGATGCTTGCTCTCTATTCGTCCGCGCGAGATCGTAGCCAGCCAATCACGAGGAGGCTTCGAAGTCCAGCCAGACGCACCTTCTTAATATTTACCGAAGACAAACGTAACAGCGCCAGATAATCACATTAACTACTTGAGGTATATCTGATGTGGTTGATATTCGGGTATATGTGTTTTAAACGGTCAATTTATCACCATTACTTAGAGAAATTGAGCCCAGAGGTGTGGTGTTTACTGCCAAATATGGATATTGGTTGCGAAAATCGATCGTGTGAGTCGGGTGGATATTGGTTGACTTCTGTGGGGGGAGGGCAGGGATGTTGACCATTTATTAGTATTCAGCTTTAACCTAATATATCCTTTATTACTAGATGAAATTGTTGTTGTTGGTGGTGGTTCAATTGCTAGGGTTAATAAGCATTGTTCATTAGGTCTTTTTCTTTAGGTACTTCGACATCCAAGGTAATAATAATAATAATAATAATAATAATAGTATCAGTAATATCAAAAGAGTCGTTTATACAGCGCATATTAATTATCCTCAAATAATCATAAAACAAATATTATGCCAACTGATGACTTAATCTACCCGTAAGAACAACTACTATAGAAGATTAATAACCAGATAAAATACTTATTAAACAGGTGAGTGATTAGATTAGAGCAGGTTAATGAGGCGGACCAAACAACCTGTCGGAATCGAATCTGAATTTACACAACAAATCCTTCAAGTCAGCTAGGATTAAAATGGGCTTTATATGGGATAGATTAGAGAGGTTAGGTTAGGTTAAGTTAAGTGAGGGGTAAATTAGCGTAGGTTAGGTTAGGTTAGGTCAGGTCAGATTAAGTTAGGCTAGGAGTTTGTTAGGTTAGGTTAGATTGGGTTAGGTTAGGTTAGGTTAGGTTAGGTAAGGTCAGATTAAGTTAGGCTAGGAGTTTGTTAGTTTTGTTTTAGCTTACCATTAAACCACAGTAGTTAATCTTACACCATCATCTTTAAACAATAAACCTTCCATACATATACATAATACATAACGTTATCGCTACACCGTAATGGCGTGTGTACTTCATAAATTATTAAATCCCTCAAGTGTCCCACCACGTTACCTGAATATCCCACCCCATGTAAACACAAGCTTGGGCGCGTCTCAATCACCCTAAGGAACCTTATTCTTAGCCAGCTTGGTCGAGTTGCCTATCGACATTCGAGACTCGCCCATCCAATGTTTACACCGACACACAAACCCGGAGGCAGATGTATTTAGGGTGAATATCCGATGTATATTAATGAGCATTGTTAATTAGAATACAAGTATGGGTAATTAGGATGTGAGTATGGGTAATTAGGATGTGAGTATGGGTAATTAGGATGTAAGTATGGGTAATTAGGATGTAAGTATGGGTAATTAGGATGTAAGTATGGGTAATTAGGATGTAAGTATGGGTAATTAGGATGTAAGTATGGGTAATTAGGATGTAAGTATGGGTAATTAGGATGTAAGTATGGGTAATTAGGATGTAAGTATGGGTAATTAGGATGTAAGTATGGGTAATTAGGATGTAAGTATGGGTAATTAGGATGTAAGTATGGGTAATTAGGATGTAAGTATGGGTAATTAGGAGGAATATATATATATAAGGCAGCTCTATGAGTATTAGTAATTAGAATAAATATGACTTTGGATGAGATAGTCAGAAGGTATTGCGAAGATAGACCTTGAAGATGGCTTTATTTATTAGGTATTTTGATCATGATTGGTTTGAGGAGTCGGGCAGAGGCAGGCAAGGGGAGTGAAGGGAGGGACAGTGGGAGGCAAAGGGAGTGGAGGGATAAAGGGGGAGGATAGGGGGAAGGGGAAAGGCGGGAGGGAGAGGGAGTGGCGGGAGGAAGAGGCGGGTGGCAAGGGAGGGAGAAGGAGTGGCGGGAGGGAGATGGGGTGGCAGGAGGGAGAGGCAGCAGGAAGGGGAAAAGCGGGAGGGAGAGTGAGAGGCTGGTGGGAGAGATGAGAGAGAAGATAGCGGGGGTTGGGGTATGGGAGGGAAGGAAAAGATTTAGCCTACAAGCTGAATCAGTCTTGGAAAAAGTGATTAAAAAAAAACATATATTTTCATCATCATATCTCTCTCTCTCTCTCTCTCTCTGTCCAAATCCCTCATTAAAACCAACAAACAAACTCTTAATAATATCTTCTTATACCCAATAATCTGTATACAGGTGAGGTATATTAACGTCCACCTGTCCGTTCACCTGTCTGTCTTTACTGCACCTGATTATAACTGTGATTATACCCAATACCTGTGTTCTTACCTAAGGATATACGTGTATATTCAAATTACCTTTAGTATATTGTTGTTTTTTTCTTTAATTTATTTTTTTTATTGTAACTTGGTTTTATCATCCAGTTTGTCAGTATTTATTTTTTCTTCTCTGTTATTCCTGTCTGTCTTCTTTATCTACCCGTCTCTTTTGGGTCCCTGTCAATTTTTTTTTCTGTTTCGTCGACAGAATCAACTCAGGTGTGATTGAAGTGGAACGTCTATGTAGAGTTGAGTGTTTGTAGGAGTTAACAGGTTCAGTGCAGGTGTAGAGGAGAGTGAGGGGTGTGTGGGGGGGCTGGTAAGGGCTGTGGGAGAAGGTGAGGGCCGGAGGGGCATGTGAGGACTCTGAGGGAGGGCAGATGAGGGCTGTGGAGAGAGAGAGAGAGAGAGTGTGGGGGGGAAAATAACGTGGAGAGGAGAGATAGAGTGCGTGGTGGTAGGGGAGGAGGGTGAGGACGTCCTTACATCAGCACTCATAAAACATACACACACACTCTCTTCACAACTGTGTTTACTCTGTTCGAAAAAATATGTCTATAAAAACGTAGAAATGCGATACGTTTTTTTTTTCTTTAAAGTCAGTAAAGTTTATTGGTATTTCTATTTTATTTGTTTATTCTTTCTCCTCATCTCCTCCTCTTCCTGTTCTTCTTCTTCTTCTTCTTCATCTTCTTCATCATCTGCCAAACACCTTGGGGAATTTCCTTCATACTGACATATTGGTTGTCTGTGAGAAATGATATAGTGGGAGTTTTTATTTAGTTAGGAGTGAAAGACTTGGCCAAGGGGTGACTCTCACATACACACACGAACACAACACCAACTTATCTACTGAAGGAGGCGAGGCCAGCCACACTGTCGTCCACGCGTTAAATGGACAGATACTTTCAATTTTGGATGAATGAAAATCTCTCCAACCCGTCCCCAGTCCGTCCCGAGTCCGTCCCCACCCCAGTCAGTCCTCACTCAAGTCCGTCGCCAGTCTGACCTCACCCCAGTCCGTCCCCACCCCAGTCCGTCCCCACTCCAGTCCGTCTCCACCCCAGTCCGTCCCCAGCACGGCCCTACCCCAGCCAGAATCCATCCCGACCTTAGTCCACCCCCCAACCTAACCCACCCTAACCCCACCCCACCCCAACCCCACCCCACCCCAACCCCCAACCCACCCCAACCCCAACCCACCCCACCACCCCACCCCACCCCACCCCACCCACCCTAACCCCACCCCACCCCCACCCCACCCCACCCCAACCCCACCCCCACCCCACCCACCCCACCCCACCCCACCCCACCCAACCAACCTCACCCCACCCCACCCACCCCACCCCACCCCCACCACCCTCCCCAACCCTCTCCAGCCAAAAAAAATATTACATATCTACAGTATATTTCAGAGCGGAGTTTTTTTCACAGGAATTCATGTCCATTTGTCCCTGGAATACCATACACGTCCTGGGGGGAAAAAATCACGGTGGGTGAGCACTAGAATTACACACTAGAGTACACGAGTTCTCTACCCGCTCACTAGCCCCTGTAAACCACGACCCCCTCCCCTGTCTGCGTCTGTCTGTCTGTCTGATTTATTTTTGGTCTGTCTGTATGTCTACTCTCTCTCTCTCCGTCTAGTGTCTCGAGGTTTCTCTGTCTCTCTCCACAGGTGATTATAGGAAATGGTGGTAGTGAATACATAAAGTGTGTGTGTGTGTGTGTGTGTGTGTGTGTGTGTGTGTGTGTGTGTGTGTGCGTGTGTAGGTATAAGTGCGTGAACCTAACAGGTGCCTCGCAAGTCCATCAATTCCACTAATTTCACGGTAGATGACAGGTAGCGCCCCAGGTGTGATGGATCAGGGAATAATTATCGATATTTACTGAAGTTAACTTAGGAATTAATGTATTTATTTATTCAACCAACTATTTATTTATTTACTCAACATTACTTTTGATGTCATGATTGTTAAGAGATTTACTTAAAACTTGTAGCCAATATTTAAGTGCAGGTTTGATTACTTAAGTGGTTCTGTCCTACTTAATGTGTAGTGAAGATAAAAAAGTTTGTTGTTGTTGTTGTTGTTGTTGTTGTTGTTGTAATAAGAACATGACTGAAACAAGGACACAGTAACTAATTATTAATCAAATCTTTAACGTATGGTAATAATCCCCTTTCAATAACAAACAAACAAAAACATGATAAAATACAAAAACAAAAACAAAATACCGAAAAACACGTGAGACGAAGAAGAAGAAGAAGAAGAAGAAGAAGAAGAAGAAGACCTCCTCAAGTTTGATGTATAGAAGAGAAACTTGAAACACTTGACTTAATATACGACCTAAAATCTGGTCTAAGTTGTTGGTAAGATATGAGATAATTATGCGAGCAAGAGGGACATTATTAATCACGGAACGTCAGCGTCTCTCACAGGTGTGTTAGAGCCTGTGGCCATGACTGCTTATTATTTTCATTTTTGTTATTGATCCTCGTCTAGTTGTTAAGTGTCTGTTTGTGTGTTTTTATGTTAAGAAGGTGAGCCTGTGCGTGTCTTTTGTGGTTATGATGACTTACTTATGAGGATTGATATTCGTTCTTTCTCACTTAATGTGGTTTATTCTTAACCTGTTCTCTCAACCCAACCCAACCCAACCCAACCCAACCCAACCCAACCCAGCCCAGCCCAGCCCAGCCCAGCCCAGCCCAGCCCAGCCCAGCCCAGCCCACACAACCAACCAGCCCAGCCCAGCCCAGCCCAGCCCAGCCCAGCCCAACCCAACCCAACCCAACCCAGCCCACAGCCCAGCCCAGCCCAACCCAACCCAACCCAACCCAACCCAACCCAGCCCAACCCAGCCCAACCAACCCAACCCAACCCAACCCAACCCAACCCAACCCAACCCAACCCAACCCAACCCAACCCAGCCCAGCCAGCCCAGCCCAGCCCAACCCAGCCCAGCCCAGCCCAGCCCAACCCAGCCCAACCCAACAACCCAACCCACCCAACCCAACCCAACCCAACCCAACCCAACCTTAACTCAATGACGTATATGTCTTAGCGAGTTATGTATATTTTTTGCAAATACTGTTTCATGTTCGACCTCCCTAGTAAACAGTGCTTTGTTGACATCTCCACGCACCAGGCCAGCCGGGAAACAAGAATCCTTATAAGAATCACTGAACCTATGACTGAATCTCTTCGTCTATATTAGCACTGAAAAAATACTCTCTCGTAGATGATGTTCTATTAAAAGATAAAATAGACACTAAAATATTTCTCATTTGGTTTTAGAACTTTGAATACTAATTAATGATGAAGGAAAGTGGTTTAATTCCTTCATTGTGGGATATTGTTATTGTGATCGGTTTGTATATGTATGTTAAATGGAATCAAAACTGCGCTGTGAGTCTGCAGGAGAGGAGGAACAGCCTGACGAAGGGATGCCTGAGACGCCGTAGCTCCGTGTCTCTCCTGCATGTATTGATTTCATCCCCTGAAGACTACTGAACCGAAGATCAGGACCACGCCTACCTGACCCGAGTTCAGATGCGTTCTACTGAAAGCTAAATAAATACAGGTACAGGTAACTTATCTAATTAAGTCCAGGTAACACATCTAATTAAATAAGTCCAGGTAACATATCTAATTAAATAAGTACAGGTAACATATCTAATTAAATAAGTACAGGTAACATATCTAATTATGAAAAGTCTATATTTAATTATGAAATACAGGTACAAATACAGACAGGCAGGCACACACACACACACACACACACACACACACACACACACACACACACACACACACACACATAGACAGGCAGACAGAATCACACGATCCTCACAGCATTAAAAGACCTTTGAAGACTTCGTGTCGTTTAGCAGTTGTCTTGTGTTACTTCTGAGTTTTCGTGTTTGTCTTGAAAACTTACCATCAGAAGGGAGGGAGCGAGGGAGGGAGGGAGAGAGGGTGGAAGAGGGAGGTGGATGGTTAAGTGGGAGGGAAGGTGGAGAGAGTGGGAGGAAGGGAAGAATTATGATAGAGAGTAATAAAGATGGGGACAAAAGGAGGCAAAGATAGTAGAAAAGGTGAGGTAAAGTGAGAGAGGGAGAGAATAAAGGAGGAAGTAAGGGAGAGATGGCGAAGAGCAAGAATGGAGGGTGATAGAGAAGGAGGAAAAGGAAGGGAGAGCAAGGAAGGAGAAGGGGAGAGAGAGAAGAAGAGACAGCTAGAGAAAAGAGAGAGAAAACGAGACATTTCCCCTTTAAGCTAGAGTCTCAATGCAGTTTAGCTTCCATTTTAATTACCATGATACCTGATGCAAAGACAACAGGTATGTACTATATTTAAATGAAAGTATTACATTTTAGGGAAAGTATTACATTTAAGGGAAAGTATTACATTTAAGGGAAAGTATTACATTTAAGGGAAAGTATTACATTAGGAAAGTATTACATTTAAGGGAAAGTATTACATTTAAGGAAAAGTATTACATTTAAAGGAAAGTATTACATTTAAGGAAAGTATTACATTTAGGAAAGTATTACATTTAAGGAAAGTATTACAGGGAAAGTAACATTAGGTCACATTTAAAGGCCCTTAATAACACACGGCCAGCGAGCTAAAATTGAGGGTGAATTACTGTGAGTTAACTTGTGTTGGAGTTATAAAATCTTGTCACTCAAAGTATGTGGGGAGAGACCTTGATCCTGAACCTTTCGACGAGGTTGGTTTAACTACTTTGGGAGAATGGTGTAACCTCTTGAGGATGATGGTTTAACTATGAGGATGATGGTTTAATCCTTTGATGGTTTAAAACAACTTTATTATCATTCAACATTACAGAAGAAATGTGATCACGTGAACATCTGCTTCCCCAGCATAATTCACCTTAAGATTAAACACCCTAACCTAACCTAACCTAACCTAATGCTAACCTAACCTAACCTAATGCTAACCTAACCTAACTTCACAGAATACACAGAAACTTTGCCCCTTACCGTCTTGCCAAACTATAGTCCTGCAGTAAGTAATCCAGTGACCATTACTCTGTTCAGGTAAATTGAAAAAAAAAATAAAATTACTGAACTTTGTCTAATTTTAGCATGACCGGACCGCTGAGTGTGCGAAACTTTGTCCATTCCAGCTAAAATTAGACAGTTCAATGGAGGTTTGTTTTCAATTGCTGGAACAGGAAGGAGGAGGGAGCCTACCTGTGTCTACCTGCCGAGCGCTAAATGTGTGTCTGTGTGTGTGTGTGTGTGTGTGTGTGTGTGTGTGTGTAATAATAATAATAATAATAATTAACGGTTTATTGAAAGAGCTTGGCAGCCAGAAGGCTGAAAATATACAGTTACATAATTGGGGAATGGGTTTCGAATTACAAATAATATACAAATAACATAAGTGATATAAATAAGATATATAATAACTAGATGGGGAAAAGCTCAAACTACAGGGCATTTCAACATAGTGACAGTGCAAGAAGTAGTATTTACTGGGAGTGAATACACTGGTTTATTACAAGTTATTGATAATTTTACAATGGTTGGGACTGGGCTGTTCTTATAGCGATCAGTTCGTGCACGTATGGGCTGGATGCGGTTGTGGTGTCGAACAGCAATTCTCGGCGAGGGATCTCAGGTGGTAGTAGGAGCTGGTGTCGAGGATGGTGCAGAAGCTTTACCAAATTTGCAGATGAGGTCGTGGTGATGGTCAGTGAGAGTTGAAAGGGTCAGTGTGTTGAGTGCTTGATATGTGGAGTAGGAAGGAGAGAATAATCTTGCGTGCCCTCTTTTGCACTTTTCTAGGTGTTTACGTTTTGTGGCATTTGGGGAGGAAGACCAGGTAGGGGAGGCATAGGTGAGCTTGGGAAGTATGAATGTTGAGTAAACACTGAGCTCGGAGGTGGGAACTCCGGACAGTCGGCGGATGATGTGAGAGACGGAACTGGAGGTTTGACAACTTCACTGACGTGTGGTTTCCAATTTAGTTTGTTGTCTATGGTGACAGGAGCTTCGTGGAATCTACAACCTGGAGTGTGTTCGGACCTAAATTAATGGAAGGGGTGGGACAATGTCGGAGGAGAGGTTGATGTGCATAACCATGGTCTTGGTATGGTTGATGGTGACATGGTTGTTGGTGGCCCAGTTTTGGAACTGTTCAATAAATCCTGAAGGGCGGTATAGTTGGGAGCAGAATTGTTGACGCTGATCCCAATGGTGGAGTCGTCTACATATTTCCAGCGAGCGGGGGTTTCTCTTAGGGCATCATTGATAAGCATAAGGAAGCAGAGTGGTCCATCTTGGTGCCTGGGGACGCCACAGGTGAGTGACTGAAAGGTGGAGACAGCCCTCGGAAGCGTACAGCTTGGCGTCGGTCACTGACGAAGTCTGTAAGCCATGGTATAAGACTTCTCCGAAGCCAGGTCAATAGCTTTGGTGATGATTATATTGTGGTCGACTAGGTCGAATGCTTTAGTGAAATCAATGAAGGCGACAGCTGAACTGTTTTTCTCCGGATGGCGGTAATCGAGAAAGCTGACAAGACAGTGGTGGAGAGTGTGTGTGTGTGTGTGTGTGGTCACGGTGAAGGTCAGGTCGTGGGTTGGGTCAAATTATCGTTTAGTGATCCGTGAGGTGAACGAATTTGTCAAGCTTGTGTTGATACTAAGTTTTACCTACTTTCGGCAGCTCTATGAACGCCATTCCTGACTGACTGACTGACTGGACTGAATGAGTAAGTGATATATTTGTTAACTGACTGACTGAGAGGATTTTTCACTTATGCTCCCAGTTAACACCCTTCTACACACACACACTATTATCACAGCTCGGTCCATCACTTCAACACACTCTCGTTGCACTAAACTCTGGCTCTCCTATTACCATTCAATTACCGTCGCTACATACTCAATTAACACTCTAATTCACTAACTTATTTTAGGATACTCGGTTAAAACTATACAGGTAAAGGATGGTTGAAATTGGAGCGGATTTGCAAACAGCGAATGTATTGTAACAGGAGCCATGTTTGTTTACATTAGTGACGTCATGGAGCGTTCGGATGGGTTGCCAGGTACCGTCTTATTTCGTGTCAATATTGGATGTGTTTGTATGTAAATGGTGTATATTCTTCATATACATAGATGGTGTTGGTTATGCATTCATGGATGTACGTTATTCATTTATCTGTTACACACACACACACAAGCAACAGTAACTCAGCTATAGTAATGCTGACGGCGGTGATCTCAGCTTTACTCATATAGGAGGTAATACGCTTCCTAATGACTTAAGTGACCATTCTAAGACCACCATGGGCCATCGTGGTCTACTATTGGTATGGAAATGAGCACTAGAAGGTACTGTATATTGTGGGAAGGTCGCCATCAGGGTGTGTGGAGCCGGGGGATGATGGTATAAAGTACATGTGGAGAGAAGCTTTGAAAATTTAGATAGAGAAAAAGAGTGTTTTGAGAATTAGAGAGGGAGTGGGAGATAGAGAGAGAGTTATGTGAGGTGTTTCCTATAACAGAGGTTAGGAAGGATGTTCAGTACAGTACATACCGGTTAATTCTTCAATACTCTTTTAGCTACGTTGTGTTCCGTTTACACATCCGAGTATTACTGTACACTACAACAACACTACAACAACACTACAACAACACTACAACAACACTACAACACTACAACACTACAACAACACTACAACAACACTACAACAACACTACAACAACACTACAACAACACTACAACAACACTACAACAACACTACAACAACACTACAACAACACTTAAACAACACTACAACAACACTACAACAACACTACAACAACACTACAACACTCAACACTACAACAACACTACAACAACACTACAACAACACTACAACAACACACAACAACACTACAACAACACTACAACAACACTACAACAACACTACAACCCCCGGTTAATGTGGACTACTTACCTGTCCTAGAGTATTACTATAAACATAACAGTACTCGGTTAATAATTGTTAATACCTCACTGCAGTAATACACTATCTGGTTATATTATCACACTATACTAAGGTAATACTATTAACACAGTATTATTACCCGCTTAACAAAAACCTGCCTGTCCGCTACATCAGGGTATTACTATGCACATAACATTACCTGGATAATGTATTTTTTAGTAAAGGAGTTCATTTTTATAATCAATCGGTTATTTAAAGGTAGCGAGATATTGTCCAGAAGGGGTTCATTAGTGACACCTAAACACTATACCTGTGTGTGTGTGTGTGTGTGTGTGTGTGTGTGTGTGTGCGTGTGTGTGTGTGTGTGTGCGTGTGTGTGTGTGTGTGTGTGTGTTACGAAAGTACTCTGAAAATAGAATAACCAAATTTTATCACTTTTTGTATATTTTTACCAGGAAAAACTATTCAAACTTTCACAAAAAGTCAAGTTTACGATCACACTAAACGCTAATAATAAAAAATGTTCTCACATCTATACGAAAATGAATTATTTAGTTTTTCTCTTTTCAATAATTTCTTCAACACATTTCCTCGCATAAAAACCCATTGATGACCTTGTTGATGTACGTACTTGTAATACATGTAAAATATTGCTCCAGTAACTAACAAGCTTTTGGAGTGTGGAAGCTAAATGGACACACACACACACACACACACACACACACACACACACCACACACACACACTCTCTCTCTCTCTCTCTCTCTCTCTCTCTCTCTCTCTCTCTCTCTCTCTCTCTCTCTCTCTCTCTACAAAAAAACCCAAAAATCCATTTACCCAGTTCTCCAAATCACCAAATTTTTCAAGGAGATAAATTAACACGTTTAAGGTGTAAATGATATTGAAATCAGATCTTTTGGAAACATCCCACCGCTTCTTCCATTACCTGACTAATTAATCCCCATGCCTCCCCCCTGCCCCTACCCCCTTCCTCTCCTGCCTCTCTTTTTGCTTCCCCACCCTGCCCCACCTCCCCCCGCCAAAAAAAACTAAGTTACTAAAGGCTTCCTTGGACCTGATCTTATCTTAGTAGTGGAAAATTACCGAGAGATAAACTTTCAGCTCTCAGTATCTGAAATAACCAACCCATCTGCCGTGTCAATTAATGCACATCCATTAGCCTCAGGTCTCACTCATTCCGGCTTTAGTTATTGTCTCCCGCGGGTGAATTTCTCTTCTTTACAACACTGCATTAGTGATCGGGTTTTTCAAGACTTATCTCCAGTATAGACCAGGTGAGAGGGTGGTAGTACTGTGGTCAGGTGAGAAGGTGGTAGTACTATATAGTGAGGGGTGAAATATGGGGGTTCTATGGCCAGGTGGGGGTGGTAGTACTATAGCCAGGTGAGGGGGTGGTAGTACTATGTTAAGTGAGGGGTGGTAGTACTGTGGTCAGGTGAGGGGTGGTAGTACTGTGTGGTGGGGTGGTAGTACTGTGGGTGAGGGGTGTAGTGTGCCAGGTGAGGGGTGGTAGTGCTGTGGCCAGGTGGGGGTGGTAGTACTGTGGTAGGTGGGGGGTGGTAGTGCCTTGTGCGGGTGGGGGTGGTAGTACTGTGTGGTGGGGGGGGTGGTGAGTACTATGGCCAGGTGAGGGGTGGTAGTACTGTGGTCAGGTGAGGGGTGGTGCTACTGGGTGGGGGTGGTAGTGCTGTGTGGCCAGGTGGGGTGGTAGTACTATGGCCAGGTGGGGTGGTAGTACTGTGGCCAGGTGAGGGGTGAGTGGTACTGTGGCCAGGTGAGGGGGGTGTAGTACTGTTGCCAGGTGGTGGTAGTACTGTGGCCAGGTGAGGGGTGGTAGTGCTGTGGCCAGGTGAGGTGGTGGTACTGTGGCCAGGTGAGGGGTGAGTAGTGCTGGCAGGTGGGGGTGGTGCTGTGGCCAGGTGGGGGTGGTAGTGCTGTTGCCAGGTGAGGGGGTGGTAGTACTATGGCCAGGTGAGGGGTGGTAGTACTGTGGCCAGGTAAGGGGGTGGTAGTACTGTGGCCAGGTGAGGGGTGGTAGTACTGTAGCCAGGTGAGGCCAGCCAGTGGTGGAGGTCAGGACTTGAAGCCAGCCAGTGGTGGAGGTCAGGACTTGAAGCCAGCCAGTAGTGGAGGTCAGGACTTGAAGCCAGCCAGTGGTGGAGGTCGGCTCGTGACGTCAATAACTCACACTCTCTGCCAACTACAATAGAATTTCTTCCTATCTCTCCCGTCCCATAAATTATTTCATAAATCTGTGAATTCGTTCATAACTTCTCAGGTTAAAGTGTGAGCGAAATCAAATTTATCTTCTAAGTATTTTTGAGTCTCTTGAGCGATAATTAGAGAGAGTTTTTGCTTTTTGGTTCTTGTAAATATTTTGCTCTTGTTTCGTTCGTGTGAGTTTTGGTTAGGTTACTTACTGTACATGATCCTGTATGTCTGTATTTTACTGTATACATATAATGATGAAATCCGTACATAAACACACACACGCATACTCACACACACACACACCCACACATTACCACCTCATACCCACACACATACAGTACACACACTACTCCTCCACACCCACACACTACACCTCCACACACCCACACACTACACCTCCACACACACACACACACACACACACACACACACACACACACACACACACACACAGTTCGTACTTACCATTAAAAACACCATTCACTTATAAAATATTGAATGTAAGATATTAAACTCCAAATGACAAGGTTTAGTAGCGAATTTAATCCATATCTGCAGGTGTACAGGTGAGTGAGGTAAACCCACACTAGTTACCCGAACTTGATTAAGGTGAGTATTAACATTGACGTGTCTTGTTCTGAGTAGTGCCAGGAATATTTTACGTTATGTCGTGAAGGGGTCAATATTCCTTCTCCCTCCACCCCCCCCTTCCTCCCGGTCCAGCCATCCCTTCCCTGGTACAACCTCTCCCCGTTCCATCTCAATTCCCTCCCCCTCGGTCCATCGCCCCCTCCCCTCGGTCACATCACTTAAGTCGATCGCCATAACTCCGGTAACAGGAACACCTTAATATATCATGTACCGTATACCACCCTTATTATAAATGATATATCGTCACCTATATTACGAATTCTGGCTCCTAGTCACCTCCACACGCGACCTGACCCACACCGTCTTGTAAACCGAATCAGGTGAAAATTACATATTCTCTCTATTAAGGCTCTTGACCCCTGTGTTATGTAGTGTTTCTATGAGTCCGTGTAACTTCGTGGAGAATGTTGTTTCAATATTGAGTTTAGAGTAGTGGTGTGTGGGTGGTAGTGGTGTGTGGGTGGTAGTGGTGTGTGGGTGGTAGTGGTGGTGTGTGGGTGGTAGTGGTGTGTGGGTGGTAGTGGTGGTGTGTGGTGGTGGTGGTGTGGGTGGTGGTGGTGGTGTGTGGGTGTTGGTGTGTTGGGTGGTGGTGGTGTGTGGGTGGTGGTGGTGTGTGGTTGGTGGTGCGGTGGTGTGTGGTGGTGGTGGGGTTGTGTGGGTTGGTGGTTGGTGTGTGGTTGGGTGTGGTGGTGGTGTGTGGATGGTGGTGGTGGTGTGTGGGTGGTGGTGTGGGTGGGTGATGGTGGTGGTGTGTGGGTGGGTGATGGTGGTGGTGTGTGGGTGTTGGTGGTGTGGTGTGTGGGTGGTGGTGGTGTGGGTGGTAGTGGTGGTGTGTGGTGGTGATGGTGTGTGGGTGGGTGATGGTGGTGTGTGGTAGTGGTGTGTGGGTGTGGTGGTGTGTGGGTGGTGGTGGTGTGGGTGGTGGTTGTGTGGGTGGTGGTGGTGGTGTGTGGGTGGTGGTGGTTGTGTGGTGGTGTGGGTGATGGTGGTGGGTGATAGTAGTGGTGTGTGGGTGGTAGTGGTGGTGTGTGGGTGGTAGTGGTGTGTGTGTGGGTGGTAGTGGTGGTGTGTGGGTGGTAGTGGTGTGTGGGTGGGTGATAGTGGTGGTGTGTGGGAGGCTTAGTAGTAGTAGGAAGTCGGCTTTGCTCTGCCTCAGGGGAACGAGAGCATCGGCCCCAAAGCCGACAACAGTTGCAGATATTGACTATGAGGCTACAGTCACTGAATGCCGCATAGATCTGCAGCTCAACTAACTCAACACAGCTAGGATAGCTACTTGTGTATTAGGATATTTAATTTTATGGTAATAAAATGGCGGCGAAGGTGTGGCTATTGGGGGAGGATTTAGGCCATTATGTAAAAAAAATTATTATTGGTAGTAGTAGTAGTAGTGATGGTGGTGGTGTGTGGTAGTTGTGGTGAGTAGCTGGACTGTACATTGTGTTGAGTGACTGACTGTCTTATCACGTGACCACAAGACGTATGTTTAAGGCAACCAACCCGCAACTTAGGAAGAGAGGTGATTTACTGAGGCAAGATCAGAGGCAGTGTTGCCAGCCTACATTACTAACTCTGTACTTCTGTGTAATTGAATACTAAGTTATGATCACATGAACGTTAACCCCCTCCCAGATTGATTTCACCTGATTTAAAAATAAACCTAACCTAACCAAACCTAACCTAACCTAACCTAACCTAACCTAACCTAATACTCTACAGTGTCCTCACAAGGGGCAGGATGTGAGGCAGGTGTGAGGCTCGACACACTGGGCCAGGTGAAGACCATTACCTTAATGACTATGGAGACACACCTGGCGGAGGAGATGGAGGAGAGACAGGAGCTGGTGGTGGAGATGTTGGAGGAGAGGCACGCTAGGTTAGGTTAGGTTAGGTAAGGGAAAAAAAATTGGTCTACGTGTACGTGAATAAATACATTTTTGGTCTACATGTACGTGAATATACACATTTTTGGTCTACATGTACGTGAATATACACATTTTGGTCTACATGTACGTGAATATACACATTTTGGTCTACATGTACGTGAATATACACATTTTTTGTCTACATGTACGTGAATATACACATTTTGGTCTACATGTACGTAAATATACACATTTTGGTCTACATGTACGTGAATATACACATTTTTTGTCTACATGTACGTGAATGTAAACAGACTGGAGGCCGGACGTGAAACACAGCTGACTGAATTATGGCGCTGACAACACCCGTCCCTAGACCCTCTGTCTCCTGTGAGTGGGAGAGGTGAGGAGAGGGAGAGGTGAGGAGAGAGAGAGGGGTGAGAGGTGTGGCGGGAGAGAGAAGTGAGGAGGGAGAGAGGTGAGGAGGGAGAGAGAGGGGTGAGGAAGGAGAGAGGGGTGAGGTGGGGAGGGAGAGAGAGAGAAAAGTGAGGAGGGAGAGAGAGGTGAGGAAGGAGAGAGAGGTGAGGAAGGAGAGAGGGGTGAGGAGGGAGAGGGGAGAGACGAAGAGAAAGAGAAAAAGATGAGAAGAAAGAGAGAGAGAGAAAAATCTTAACACCTGCACACATACAACTACACCAGACAGAGAGACTGACAACCAACCCTCCTCAATAATAAGCTTTAACAGTCTTATAATTTCATTAACTCGCCAATATCTCATCGTCATGTTAAAAAAATATATATATTGAAAACTGCCATAATTATATCAAGTCAGAAGTTATCACCTTAATTAACCTGTGTGTGTGTGTGTGTGTGTGTGTGTGTGTGTGTGTGTGTGTGTTTTGGTAGATATCGTTTCCTAAGGCGTTAATGGACAAGCTCATTATAAGATTGAGACAGGTAAACTAACTCCCAGCATGCAAAGTGAGGTGCACACACACACACACACACACACACACACACACACACACACACACTTTACCCAGAAAACAATATCTCAGAATAATCCAATTGTTTGTACACAAATAACAGGGTCTGTATTGTTTGGGTGTATACATGAGTGTTTGTGTTGTGCTCTGTGTGTGTATGTGTGTTTGTGTACATGTATACGTGTGTGTGTGTAAATGTGTACGTATGTTAGTGTTTCTATGTGTGTTTGTGTAATTTACCTATACAAAGACAAGTAATAACAGTGTATGAAATATAAGCAAAATCACACTGTACACCTGACCCGATATATTACACAGTATATGGATGATATATTAAGGTATACTCCCAGGAACAGGTAACAGCTTGATCTGACACCTTCAAGCCCCGGCACTTACCTTGCTGCCGCTAATTAACAATAATTATCAGGTGAATACTCGTACAATAACATACAACAACGCAACACAACTCAACACACAACATAATATTTCAATACAAACTAGAAAAACAATAAATCAGGTCTCAAATGTATGACCAGGTGTGTGTGTGTGTGTGTGTGTCTGTCTCAGTCGGGGATTTGGCCCAACTTTCAATACAGCGGAGCGTCAGGTCGTGTTAGCTTCATCCTCCGCCCTGGGACACCAATGCCATTTCAATACCGGCCGCCAATATTTCTCCTGAATAATTCCGCTTCCCCAGTGACGCTTTGGAGACCGAGTGTTACTGTGAGTGTTGCCGCTTATGGGAGAACGTTCTGGGTTTAGTCTTAAATGCATGAGGAATATATACTGTGTGTTGGTATATATGTATTATGTATATACTGTGTGTTAGGTGTGTACTGTGTGTTGGTATATATGTATTAGGTATATACTGTGTGTTAGGTGTATACTGTGTGTTGGTATATATGTATTATGTATATACTGTGTGTTAGGTGTATACTGTGTGTTGGTATATATGTATGACGGATGTATTACTGTGTGATATACTCGATGTGTTATACTCTCGAAAATCATAGATACATATATATTACCATTTGGTTATTCTTCAGTACACACACACACACACACACACACACACACACACACACACACACACACTCATTCAGGTACATAAACCACATATTTATACACAAACCGAATATTTTAAAAACTTTCTAAACATAAAACTAATGATATTTTTTCACCTCACCTTTTTTCACACCTGAGCTCACAGGACCATAGACATTTATTCAGGTATTGAGAAACATTACATAGTGATAGATGCAGGTAATTAAAGAAGCTATTATACTATGTTCACTACAGGTATGATTAATTCTTTAGATAGGAGTTTCTTAAGGTAAATGAATCACCCCCTTTTGACACACCTTCTGAGTTTCTTAAGGTAAATGAATCACACCTTCTCAACCTGGGCGACACTGATCAAAGGAAAGGTAATTGAAAGGTACATTAGTCTGATGAATATTTTTTAAAAGGGAAAATATTACTTTAAATTTTTAAGCCGAATGTACGATGCATAATTACCCTAGTGGTAGTTTACGCCTCTCAATTATACCACAACATAATTAACTCTTTAAAGGATGGCAACGATCTCTCTCTCTCTCTCTCTCTCTCTCTCTCTCTCTCTCTCTCTCTCTCTCTCTCCCAGAACGTCGAGGTGGAAACATCATTATAAAACCAGGGCGTCAAGCAGGCAGACGAAGGGGATGGCACGTAGAGACACGCACGTACTGAGGCAGACAGACATTCAAACAGACACACAGGTAAAGACACAGAGAAACAGACAGGTAGGGAAGGAGACAGACTGACAGGTGAGGAAGGATACGGAGAAACAGACAGGTAGGGAAAGAGACAGACTGACAGGTGAGGAAGGATACGGGGAAACAGACAGGTAGGGAAAGACACAGATAGGCAGACAACTAAACAGATAGACAGACAGACAGATAGATAGATAGAAAAACAAATAAACAGATAGACAGACAGATAGAAAGCCAAATAAACAGCCCGACAAATAGACCGATAAACAGACAAAAAGATAGACAAACAGACAATGACACAGACAGACAGACATACAGACATACAGAACAGACAGACAGACAGACACCCAGACACACACAGAGAACTGGAACGCATTAAACCGCCCTACTGCTCACTAAACCTTGTTCCATTTCTTCTTCTGTATTTTCATTACTGTAAAAGCAAGTTTTCTTAAGCGCGTCTCCTACCACATCTTACTGGGCTGTTAATGTGATGTTTTATGGTGTGTGTATGTGTGTGGGGAGTGTGGGTGGGGTGGGTGGGTGGGGGGGGGTGTTTGTGTGGGTGTTGGTTCTTAACTCTCTCTCTCTCTCTCTCTCGCTTATAATAAATGGTACTAAGGAAACACACACACACACACACACACACACACACACACACACACACACACACACACACACACACACACACACACACGTCACACTTACCAGTAAATCCCGAGGCTTGTGTCGTCTTGGCTAGGTGTAACAGAGAGTTCTGGACTGAGGTCTTCAAGGCCCTGGATAATGGTACTAGTCAGGTGTTGGTTCTCTGACTTCCTCCTTCCTTCCTTCCCTCTCTCCCTCCTTCCATCCTTTCCTCCTTCCCTCCCTCCATCCCCCATTCCCCCCTTCCCTCCCTCCCTCCCTCCCACCGTGTGAAATCTCCGGCTGTTAGGGATAAGGCTGCGTCTTCATCCGGCCGTGTGAGGAAGGCGAGAGAAACAGCGGCTCAGGTTGTGGTGAAGGGAGGGAGAGGGAGGGGGGGAGAGGGAGGGTGGGAAGGAGCTAAAAGACAGTGGTAAGAAAGGAAGGAGGGAGGGAGGGAGGGAGAGTTGTAAAAACGGAAGGAAGGAAGCAAGGCAGGAGGAGGGAGAGAGGGAGGTGAAGGAGGAAGGGAGGAAGGGAGGGAGGCAATAAAGGAGGGAATGAGAGAGAATATCAAGGAAGGAAGGAGAGAGGGAGGTGAAGGAGGGAGGGGGGAGGTAAGGATGGAGGACAGAGGGAGAGAGGGAGGAAAGGAGAAAGGAAGGGAGGTGAAGGAGGGAGAGAATGAGGGAGGGAGAGAGAGAGAGGGAGGGATATAGAGGGAGGGACAGGGAGGGAGGGAGAGAGAGAGAGAGGGAGAGAGAGGTAGGGAGGGAGGGAGAGAGGGTAGAATTAACTCCAACAGACAAGCTACCAGGCACAGATGGACTGCTCCACTGCACGTACCCAAGTTCAGTTCACCTGAGCGAAATTTACCTGTGACTTAACCGACTATTTTTCGACTTTACCTGATCTGGCGGCTTGTGTTCAGTCTGTCTTTCTCTCTGACTGTCTGTCTGTCTGTCGGTCTCGGTCTGTCTGTCTGTTTGTCTGTCTGCCTAACCCTTAACCCAGGTGTTTAATCTTCAGGTAATCGCTTCATTATTGATATTAACGGCTCTAGATACCATTGTCTTGAGTTTTTACATTATAAACGCCTTCAGACACAGCCAGTATGATAAACCAGTATGATAAACCAGTGTGATAAACCAGTATGTTATAATTTATTTGTGATATAGTGAAGGTTCTTGTGGGTGGTGGTGATGGTGGTGATAGTGATGGTGTGGATGGTGGTAATGGTGAGGGTTGGGGTAGTGGTCGTGGTGGTGATAATGATAATTGTCATCGTCGTTACCACCAACACCACTACTACACACCATCACCACACCAACACCACATCTATCACCATCATCACCACCACCTTCCATTACAACAGCGGAACGTTCACACACACACACACACACACACACACTTATTACACCTGTACCTGCCCCACCTTGATTTACTGATAGAGAATTAGTTACAGTTACCTGTCTCTGTTACACACCTGGTCACTTTATCTAAGTGTTTATGTTAATTTCATTAGATATCTGTTTATCTCTCTCTTCCTTCCTCTCTCACTATATTTTCACTCTCTCCTCCATACTAACTTTCATTCTTTCACTCTCTATCGCTCTCCCTCTCCTCCTAAATCAGTTCTTCCCACACACTCTCCCGCCTTACGCTAGCATGTCCAGATAACATTACACCGCCCAATCATCAACACTCGGTAAATCACGCTGTCTGTCTAATCTTTCTCACAATCGCTTACCTCTTCGTTTATGGCCCTAAGGACGGCCACAAGGGCTATTGTTATCGGTCACGAATCTCTGTCTGTCTTTTCTGTCTGTCTGTCCGTTTGTTTGTCTGTCTGGTGTTTGTTTCATAGCCTTTATTCTGAGGTGAGGTGAGTGAGTTGATTCACACACACACACACACACACACACACACACACACACACACACACACACACACACACACACACACACACACACAGGAAAGTATTGGAAGAGGTAAACTCTATGTCGTTTGTTACATCAGAGACACCAGAATATTCCCACCAGACTCCAGTGTAATATTCCCGACCTTTCTTGTGGGTATTGGGATAATGCTGCTGCTGCTGCTGCTGCTGCTGCTGCTGCTGCTGCTGCTGCTGCTGCTACTGCTGCTGCTGCTGCTGCTGCTGCTGCTGCTGCTGCTGCTGCTGCCGCTGCCGCTGCTTCTGCCGCTGCTGCTGCTGTTGTTTTATAATTCTTCGCCACAACGGAATTTTTGGTCAATTACATAAAAGAAAAATTATCGGCCGTGGTTCCCTGACCAACATGCCGACACTCTCGACCATGCATATTTGATGCCTGGGTTGTGAGTGTGGGGCGTGAGCTGTGGTACGAGAGAGAGAGAGAGAGAGAGAGAGAGAGAGAGAGAGAGAGACATAAACACATTGAAAAACAGATGACATTTTTATTGGCGATAAACACGAACACCAAAAAGCAATACTGAACTCACCCTCAAAACACACACACACACACACACACACACATAGAATGCGTCTCACGGGTAAAACTCGACCTGGTTCAACTTGTAGCAAAAACTCGATTTCCTGCTTGTAGTGCACACCTTGTCAGTCCTCCCTAGCTGTCCAGGTGAACTAAATTTACCTCTGTGTGTGTGTGTGTGTGTGTGTGTGTGTGTGTGTGTGTGTCGTTTTTGCCAGTTCCTCATAACTTTATCTAAACCTTGAAATTGTAACAGCGGCACACCTCCACTGCCCCTCCCAGGTGAGTGCCAGTTAGCGAGTGCCCCCAGCCTTTCATTGTTACTTACGAGTTCCTGGGACTTAGTATCGTTACCTTATGAATTCCCGAAGCTTATGATCATCACTTATAAATACTTGACATTCGTGGTCTTATCGGCGACTAAGCAGTGACTTTCCTGGTCTGATCGGCGACTTAACAGGGACTTTCCTGGTCTTAGCTGCGACTTAGCATGGACTTTCCTGGTCTTAGAGGCGACTTAAAAGTGACATTCCTGGTCTTAGCGACGCCCAGCAACGTCGGGTCTCTAGGACAGACCTCAGTCACTAGAAGAGAAAACTATTTACCAAGAATTCAACGCCGGCGTGTTATTGGCTTAGCCCTACCGGTGCATTCTCCCCCTGTCAGCGAGTGAGAGAGACGGAGAGAAAGTGGGAGAGAGAAAGAGAAGCAAAGGGATAAATATTACATACACACACACACACACACACACACACACACACACACATACACAGCTACACACACACACACAGTACATTACAACACAATAGGTCACCTTCAATCCACATAAGACCCAGAGAGAGAGAGAGAGAGAGCTGAATTTACGGGAAATATCAATGTCACTGACGATAATATTACATCAGTAGTGAAATGTCAAGGTGCGGTGAGAACAGGTGACCATTACTCTCAGGTAGGGGCGACAGGTAGACTATAATTCATGTAATTTATTCACAAAATTATATTTAAGTTTTCCTTTTATGTTTAGTTCTGAGTTTTCCGGGTTTATTTTTCCTACTTTTTTCAACTCCCTTATTTATCAATTTTGTCTTGTATTTCTATTTATTATTTTTGTTTATTTACTTTATGTAGTCAGTTATTTATATAGGATTATCTGATGATTGGGCACTCTAGTTTATTTCACCTTTGGTTAGGTTAAGTTAGGTTAAGTTTGGTTAGGTTAGGTTAAGTTCTCCCAAACCACAAATCCCTTACGAAATTTTAAAACTCCAGAAGCGCATAGGAACTAGAGTCTGGATTCTGATAAATTCTTACGTCAATCTTTTCCTCGCTATTAGAGTAGTAGGAATGTTCTTTAAACTATGCAAGTGTAGTTAAGACATTGTATATGACAACTAACATGGCGTCGATACTGCACAGAGACTATACCGTAAACACCAAGGAGAACATCGCGGTGTGTTTATTTACGTATGCGGGTTCAGCGCGTCTGGCCACAAAAACGACAACAGTTCTTATATGACGGGTGTGTCGCTCCCTTGCAGTCCCAGGTGCCAGGAGATGTGAGACAGACTAGAGTCACTAGACCTTCCAGGAAGTTACGGCGTCTCTCTCTCTCTCTCTCTCTCTCTCTCTCTCTCTCTCTCATAAACACCGTGGGCCAGACACCAGGAAGTCTCCCTTGCGTCACCTCGACCACCTTAGCCCACATAATTAATCTGTTCGTTTTAGTTCAAGGATTTTGGAATGTAGGAATTTGTTCTGATTGGATGACTCTTTGTGTGTGTGTGTGTGTGTGTGTGTGTGTGTGTGTGTGTGTGTGTGTGTGTGTGTGTGTAAACCTCTATACAAACACAATACACAACAAACAAAATCCATCGCACACACACACACACACACACACACTTCCTTGAGGGTGAGGTTAACTCGTCAAGTAACACTCTTGATATCCCTGTTCAAGTAATCCTCACTCGAGTGGCAGCTCAGGAGAGTAACTTTCCCCTGAGTGAAGTGAGTTTTTTCCCCCAACTGGATATGATAAGAATAATTTTCGTTTCGTATCAAACTATCGATATATCAGGAGCGAGTTTTTCCCGACTGACCGCTAGAAGAGTTTTTTTCCGACTGGCCGCTGGAAGATAGTTTTTTCCTGACTGGTCGCTAAAAGAGTGTTTTTTCCCCCACTGAACGCTAAAAAAAATATTTCCCGGCTGACTTTAAATGTGACTTTTTTCCCATCTGGTTAAAACCGAGAGACAGAGCGAGAGAAACAAAGAGAGAGAAAAAGAATGAACGGGAAATAATACGATAGACATACAGACAGACATACAAAATAGAGTAAGGGAAAATGACAGTAAAATACAAGGAAAGAGCGAGAGAGAGAGAGAGAGAGAGAGAGAGAGAGAGAGAGAATGCACAAAGAAAAATATCCACGCATATTTTTTTTTAGATATAACTCAGAAATGTTGAACGAAGGAAAAGTTGTACAAGAAAAGTATTAAGTATTTTTTACACCATCAAACTCAGAGTAAAATATTAAAAAGTATTATTTCTGGCTCGTGTGTGTGGTTGAATTTGTGTATAAAAGTTTATATTGTTGGAGGTAATACTTTATGCAGAGACTGTTGAAGTATATAATATTGTGTGTATGTATGTATGTATGTATGTATGTGTGTGTGTGTGTGTGTGTGTGTGTGTATGTGTGTATGTGTGTGTGTGACCTCATACTAGCACAATATAAAACTACCAATTTACTCAAACTAAAAAAAAAAAATTATATACTGAATATTCCTCCCTACACTCTTCAGTCTTTTAACCAATAAGAACAACACAAGATCATGTAAACCAATGAGAAAGCAGCAGCTGAACATTCAACCAATGAACAAACAATATGAACATGTAAAATTCTTTCAGAGGAAAATTCCATTAACTCTCTCTCTCTCTCCATGCTTCCGTCATCTGTTGGTGGCTGCAGGAACTAATTAATCATTTTTAGCCAATGAGAAAACAACCTGGAAAATTCAGACAATGAAATAACAGCAATTCATAAGAGATGGTTGGTGCGGTGCAGTTCTAAGATGACGTCCTGAGGGGGGGGCGGAGCTTTGAAACCAGGATAATCACTCTTTATGCTTATTACTAATTATTCACGACCCTCATAACAACACTACCTACTAAATTGCTGGGTTTTCATTGGCCAAAATTTCCCGACCTGTTTTCTTATTGGCTAAGTGACCAGACAGTTAATTTTTTCCCGATAAATGGTGGAGCAATGCATATTTCCAGGCCAAACAGCGCTCCAAAAGGTAGATTTTCAGGTAGAAATCTAACGTCATCGAACTGTTCTTTTATTGGTTCGATGATCCCGCCCTGTTGTCTTAATGGCTGAGTTAAGGCACAGTACATTACCTTACCGATAAATGGCACTGTTACCCTGTAGTCGTGTCGAGAATCTCGCCTCATTAATGTTTTAAAGTCATTACCACGCCTCAACAACTAAGGTCATCAAGCGCGTAACGATATTAGTAATTACACCAGAACATCAACGAAAAAATGGAGATAAAAGACTTTGTTTTCGCTTCTGGCTGACTGGGAGGACAACATCTGAGCCAACGTGTAATACCAGGTAGTTCCAACAATTGCTAACAGACCATAACATACACTTTACTCTCTTACAAATTCAACCTCTATTTAGTCGGCCATAAAAGGAAGTGGTGGACAATAGTGCATCGATACAGTTAATTAGCATCTTACCTGGAGTGTCCTGCAGGTGTTACACATATAGACTAATAATATAAAAAAAAAATCTCTACGTATTTGTAAATAATCATTGATGTAGAGGCCCAGGAGTGGATGGTAGGGGGAGGGGTAGGGAATACGGGGAGTGAAGAGAGGTGTAAGGGAGAAATTAGGGCTAAATCCCCCCCAGCCCTCGCCTATCCCACTGCCCCTCCCCCTGCCCCTCCCCCTGCCCCACCCTCAAAATATATAAACGTATATCTGTAGTAATTTATCCCCGGGGAGGTGCAGGCCTAGTCTCGGGTCGGTCCGGATGCCGCTTCCACTGTCAGGATTATCAAGCACCGTT